>NW_027332009.1:811730-1054774 GCF_048418815.1 Hemitrygon akajei | reverse complement strand
ATAGTGTATTATCGATACAGGCCCACAAGCAGATGCATCAGATGGGGAGTACCCAATGTTTAAAATAGGCACTACCAATGCCATTTCCTACAAGTTGTGAAAATTAACCACTTCAACGCTGCTACCAGTTAACTGAAATATTTCTGCTCTGCTACAAAAGCTTTTTACTTTGCATTCACATTCACAACTCGATACCCTGCCCTTTTCCTTATAAAACTGGCAACATCTCCGCTCCAGCAACTAACCTATCAACACCATTAGAAATATAACACTGCTCTGGGGGAGAAAATGTGCGAACAACTAGGTTTTTCTGAATGCATATCAAATCGGGCGGATTTGACGTATCAGAAATAAAATTCTGAAAGTCTTGACCATGACAAACGAGGCTTAACGCATTCCACTGCAATATTTTAATCCCATTGTGTACCTTCACAAGTAGACTGCGATACAGACACCCCACCCATCAGAGCGTCATTTATAGATTCCCACATAACACCAGTTACACCGAGATACCTTTCTGCAGCTTCCACAATAATTTAAATTTCCTGAGTAGTACGAGATGTCTGATCAGTACAATTCACCACGCCGGTTATAAACATCATAAACTTTATTTTATCCAGCAGTGAAACATCTTTTGCGACAGAACTGTGATAATGTCATATATCCTTTAACGTCACAGTCTGTTCTCTGATTGGGAACACTTTTCCAACATTCATTTTAACTGTTTGCAAAGCTGACTGACGTTCACATTAGGTTATTTCTTCAGCGGTAAGATCGAGGCCCCGACTGCGCAAGCGCGTAGTCGTCAGCCGGTTTGAACAGCGAGAAGAGTTTAAAAGCGAGAAAGTTTTACAGAGCGGGCGACGGAGGAGCGACCGACGGACGAGAGGTAACAGAGTAACAGAGCTTTGGCTCAATGGGGCTAAGGCGACAGCAGGTCGAGGCGAGGTAGGTTGCCTGTGTAAAATACAGGCAGAAAATATGTGTATGAGGCCGTTAGTCTGTGTTGGGTGTCCGATGTGGGAAATCCTGGAGACTCTCCCTCCCGGACAGCCACATCTCCGCCAGGTGCGTCGAGCTGCAGGTCCATAGGGACCGGGTAAGAAACTGGAGATGCAGCTCGATGACCTTCATCTGGTCAGGGAGAGTGAGATGGTGATAGATAGGAGCTACAGGCAGGTAGTCATACCGGGGCCTCGAGAGAAAGATAAGTGGGTAATAGTCAGCAGAGTAAAGGGCAAGAGTCAGATTCTGGAGAGTACCCCTGAGGCTGTGTCCCTGAACAATAAGTACTCCTACTTGAGTACTGCTGGGGGGAGGGGTGGTGGCACCGAGCAGGGGGAAACAACAGTGGCTGCACCTCTGGCACAGCGACTGGCCCTGTGGCTCAGAGGGTAGTGAGAGGAGGAGGATGTCAGCAATGATAGGGGACTCTATAGTTAGGGGTCAGACAGGCGATTATGTGGACGCAGGAAAGAAACACAGATGATAGATTGCCTCCCAGGTGACAGGGTGCTGGATATTTCTGATCTACGATATGCTGAAATGGGAAGGAAGACAGCCCGAGGCCGTGGTTCACATTGGTACCAACGCCATAGGTAGGAAAAGGAAGGACGTCGTGAAAACAGGCTACAAGGAGTTAGGAAGGAAGTTGAGAAGAAGACCCTCAAAGGTAGTAATATCGCGATTACAGCCTGTGCCTCGTGACATGAGATGGAGGATAAATGCGTGGCTGAGGGATTGGAGCGGGGGGAGGGATTCAGATTTCTGCATCAGTGGGACCTCTTTTGAGGCAGGTGTGGCCTTTTCTAAAATGATGGGTTGCACTTGAATCTAAGGGGACCAATATCCTGGCGGGGACGTTTGCTAAGGCTGTTGGGGAGAGCTTAAACAATAATTGCTTGTGGTGGGAACCAAACTGAAGAGATGGGGGAAGGGGCGGTCGCCTCACAACAGAGGGAAAAGAGGTGGGTGACGTGGCTCTGTTGATTAGAGACCATGTCACGGCTGCAGAAAAGGAGAAAGTAATGTAGGGGATTGACTACAGAGTCTCTCTGTGTGGACGTTGGAAACAGGAAGGGGTCAATAACTCTGCTGGGTGTTTTTTATAGACCACCCAATAGTGACAGGGAATCCAGGAGCAGATAGGAGACAGATTCTGGAAATGAATAATAATAACAGGGTTGTCGTGATGGGAAGTTGCGTCTCTGCTTTCTGCGAAGGCTCAGGAAAGTCCGTCTCCCACCGTCCATTCTGATCACATTCTGCAGAGTTTGTACTGAGAGCATCCTGAGCAGCTGCATCACTGCCTGGTTCGGAAATTGGACCATCTCGGATCGCAAGACCCTGCAGTGGATAGTGGGGTCAGCTGAGAAGATCATCGGGGTCTCTCTTCCCGCCATTGCAGACATTTACACTGCAGGCTGCATCCGCAAAAGCAAACAGCATTATAAAGTACCCAACACACTCCTCATACAAACTCATCTCCCTCCTGCCGTCTGGGAAAAGGCTCCGAAGCATTCGGGCTCTCACGACCAGACTATGTAACAGATACTTCCCCCAAGCCATCAGACTCCTCAATACCCAGACTGACACTACCTTCTACTGTGCATATTGTCTTGTTTATTATTTATTGTAATGTCTGCACTGTTTCGTGCTCTTTATATAGTCCTGGGTAGGTCTGTAGTCTAGTGTAGCTTTTTTTATGTGTTGTTTTTACGTAGTTCAGGGTAGTTTTTGCACTGTTCAATGAAGCACCATGGACCTGAAAAACGTTCTCTCGTTTTTACTGTGTACTGTACCAGCGGTTATGTTCGAAATGGTAATAAAAATGATTTGACTTGAATTTCCCAAATATTGACTGGCAATTCCATAGACCAAGGGGTTGAGATGGGATGGAGTTTGTTAAGTGTGCTCAAGAAGTTTTATGGATACAATCTGTAGATATGCCTACAAGAGTAGATGCTATATTTGATCTGAAATTGGAAAATGAACCTGGTCAGGTCTCAGATAACTCAGGTGGAGAACATTTTGGAGATAGTGATCACAGGTCTATCCTCTTTACCATAGCATTGGAGAGGCATAGGAACAGACAGAAAAGTGTTTTATTTGAGCAGGGTGAAATATGAGGCTATCAGGCAGCAAATTGGAAGCATAAATTTGGAACAGACGTTCTCAGGGAAATGTATGGCAGAAGTGTGGGAACTGTTCAGTGGATATTTGCGTGGAGTTCTGCATAGGTAGGTTCCAATGAGACAGGGAAAGTACGGTCGGGCATAGGAAACATGGTGAACAAAGGCGATCGTAAATCTAGGCAAGAAGAAAACAAAAGCTTACTAAATGTTCAAAAAAACAGGTAATGATACAGATCTAGAAAATTACAAGGTTAGCAGGAAGGAGTTTAAGAAGGAAATTAGGAAAGCCGGAAGGGGCCATGAGAACGAATCGTCGGAAAGGATTAATAAAAACCCAAAAGCTTTCTACAAGTGTCTGAAGAGCAAGAGGAGAAGAGGTGAGAGAATAGAACCAATCAAGTGTGACAGTAGAAAAGTGTGTATGGATCCGGAGGAGATAGCAGAGATACTTAATGATTACTTTGTTTCAGTATTCACTACGGAAAGGGATCTTGCAGCGGAATGATAAGTTTGAGCATATAGACAGTAAGAAAGACCATGTGTTGGAGATTTTGGAAATCATCAACTTAGATAAGTCACCGGGACTGGAAGAGATGGAACCCAGGCTACTCTGGGAGGCAAGGGAAGAGATTGCTCTGGCAATGATCTTTGCATCATCAATGGGGACGTGAGAGGTTCCGGAGGATTGGACGGTTGCGGATGTTGTTCCCTTATTCAAGAAAGGGAGTAGAGATAGCCCGGGAAGTTATAGACCAGTGAGTCTTGCTTCAGTGTTTGGTAAGTTGATGGAAAAGATCCTGACAGGCAGGACTTATGAACATTTGGAGATGCATAATATGATTAGGAATAGACAGCTTGGCTTTGTCAAGGGCAGATCATGCCTTATGAGAATGATAGAACTTTTTTTTCTGGCTGTGACTAAACACACTGTTGAAGGTAAAGAAGCAGATGTAATGTGGATGGATTTAGGCAAGGCACTTGATAAGGTACCTCATTTGATAATTTATCCCAGGCTTATTGAGAAATTAAGGAGGGATGGGATCCAAGGGGACAATGCTTTGTGGATGCAGAGTTGGCTTGTCCACAGAAGGCAATGTGTGGTTTTGCACGGGTCATATTCTGCATGAAGGCCAGTGAGCATTGGTGTGTCTCAGGGACCCCTACTCTTCCTGATTATTATAGACGGCCTGGGTGAGGCAGTGGAGGGGATAGGTTAGTAAATTTGCTGATGACTCAAATGCTTGGGGTGTTGTGGATCATGTGGAGGGCTGTCAGAGGTTATAACGGGACAGTGATAGGATGGAAAACTGGGCCGCAAGTGGCAGATGGAGCTCAGCCCGGATAACTGTCCGGTGTTTCATTCTGGTCGGTCGGAATATGATGGGAGAATATAGTCAGGCTCCTGGCAGTGTGGAGGATCAGAGGGATCTTCGGGTTGGAGTCCATAGGACGCACAAAGCAGCTGCGCAGGTTGACTCCGTGGTTAAAAATGCATACGGTGCATCGGCCTTCCGGTCGCCTCGCTGCAGGGAGGATGTGGAAATCATAGAAAGGGTGCAGAATAGATTTACAAGGAATTGTGTGGATTGGGAAGCACGCCTAATGAGAATAGGTTGAGTGAACTTGGCCTTTTCTCCTTGGAGCAACAGAGGATGGCAGGTGACCTGATAGAGGTGCATAGGATCATGGCAGGCATTGATCGTGTGGATAGTTAGAGGCTTTTCCCCACAGCAGAAATAGCTAACATGAGAGGGCACAGTCTTAAGGTGCTTGGAAATAGGTACCCAGGAGATTTCAGGGTTATGTTTTCTTTTACGTGGAGAGTGGTCAGTGCGTGAATTGGGCTGCCGGGGTTGGTGGCGGAGGCAGATACGAAAGGGTCGTTTAAAAGACTCCTGGATAGGTTCATGGAGCTTAGAAAAATTGAGCGCTATGGGCAGTACGTAAATTCTATGGTAAGGGCATGTTCGGAGAGCATTGTGCGCCGAGGAGCCTGTATTGTTCCGTAGGCTTCCCATGTTTCTGTGTTTCTATGCTAGCCAATCGTAGTGTGTGTTTTTATTTGACCAACAGGCATTTCAGCCAATGACAACGTGGGACAGAGGTGGGTCTGAGCTACAATAGGCCGGATGGAAATCAGTCCGAGCCCCTCCTCTTCGGTCCATCGGCATGGCGGAGTTCAGTGCGTTGCTGCTGTCTGTGGTCTCCGGCTGGGAAAGGCGTGGTTCTCCGACACCTCGTTGAGTCCGTTCCGGATATATTTGTGGTGGCTGAGAAAAAGTGTTTTTGCAGGAAGTGAGCTATGGAGGAAGATATATATATATCTGTGGTGGCGGTGGGGAGAATCAGTGTTGCTCACGTGAGTTTTGGGATCAGTACACAGTTACTATCCAGTCTCCTTCTGACTCGTGTCCTCCAGTCCCGGTTAAAAAAAAAAGTCCTGAATCCTTGCTGCACATTTTCAGGTAAATCCTTCCAGAGGTGGCTGACCAGAGAGACCCACAGTACTCCGGCTGTGCTCTAACCAACATCGAACAGCAAGGGAACAGGTACTTCTGCTCACTCTGTTGTTCTGATGCAATTGAACTTGTCACTTCAGGCCTTACTGGACCAGTCACTTCTGCCTCCCCAAAGACCACATCCCTGCACTCTCCACACATTCATGTGGTATCCAACAGCCTCTTTTGCATCTGCCTCCACCATCACCCCAGCATTTATTCCAGACACCCTTCACCATGAGTATTAACATAGAACATAGAAACAATACAGCACAGTACAGGCCCTTCGGCCCACAATGTGTGCCGACTCTAAACCCTGCCTCCCATGTAACCCTCCAACCTAAATTCTTCCATATACCTGTCTAGTAGTCTCTTCAACTTCACTAGTGTGGTCTGCCTCCACCACTGACTCAGGCAGTGTATTCCACGCACCAGCCACACTGAGTAAAACAAAACCTCCCTCTAATAGTCACAACCCTTCAATCCGAATGTACTCCCTCCACCACGACCCTCTGCTTTCTGCAGGCAAGCCAATTCTGAATCCACTTGGCCAAACCTTCCTGTATCCCATGCTTCCTGACTTTCTGAATAAGCCTACCAAGTGGTACCTTGTCAAATGCCTTACTAAAATCCATGTAGATTACATCCACTGCACTACCTTCATATAGATGCCTGGTCACCTCCTCAAAGAACTCTATCAGGCTTTTTAGACACGATCTGCCCGTCACAAAGCCATGCTGATTGTCCCTGATCAGACCACAATTCTCTAATAGATTCTACATCTAAGAATCTTTTTCAACAGCTTTCTCACCACAGGACGTAAGGCTCACTGATCTATAATTACCTGGACTATTCCTACTTCCTTTTATGAAGAAGGGGACAACATTCGCCCTCCTCCAATCCTCCGGTACCATTCCCCTGGACAACGAGGGACATAAAGATCCTAGGCAGAGGCTCAGCAATCTTTTCTCTCGCCTTGTGAAGCAGCCTGAGGAATACTGCATCAGGCCCCGGGGACTTATCCGTCCTAATGCATTTTAAAAACTCTAACTCATTTCCTCCCTTAATATCAACATGCTCCAGAACATCAACCTCGCTCATATTGTCCTCACCGTCATCAAGTTCCCTCTCATTGGTGAATACCGAAGAGACGTATTCATCGCTCACTTTCAAAGCATCCAGGCACATCTTCCCACCTTTATCTCTAATCGGTCCTACCTTCACTCCCGTCATGCTTTTGTTCTTCGCATAATTGAAGAATGCCTTGGGGTGTTCCTTTATCCTACTCGCCAAGGCCTTCTCATGCCCCCTTTTGCTTTTATCAGACCCTTCTTAAGCTCTTTTCTTGCTACCCTATATTACTTAATAGACCCATCTGATCTTTGTTTCCTAAACATCATGTATGCTGCTTTCTTCCACCTGACTAGATTTTCCACCTTACTTGTCACCCATGGTTCCCTCAACCTACCATTCTTTATCTTCCTCATCGGGACAAATTTATCCCCTAACATCCCTTTGGTTCCATACATACTTTCCCACCGTCACACTTGATAGGTCCTAATTCTTTCACGTCTTATCCTTTTAGGTGTTCCATGCAAGTGCATAGTTATTTTGGTGTACACACAGATTTGCAGTTGTGCACAGTTTTGTGTGTATTGGTAGATTCGTGGGTGCACTTGGGTTTGGGCGTCCCTAACTTTGAACTGAGTCTTGCACTTTAAGGGACTGCGCATGGATTTGGTGATGTGCACTGATTAGGGCAGAGTCAAAGATATGGGATTACACAGGGAGTTCAGGATTGCGTGAGATTTTGGTGTGTCGACAGATTCAGGATGTCATTGAATTTGAAATTTGTTCTTCCTATTTGTTTTAAGGAAGAAACATTTATTTTGTAAGCTGTTTGAAATTATTCTTCCTCTGGGATACTGATGGGCATGTTTTGGCGTCATCGGATTTAGGTTGCGCACGGAATTGGGGTTCGCTATGATTGGGATCAAGCACTGATTTGCGGGTGCACACGGATTTAGCAGTCCGTACGGATTTGGGGATGCGCTCTGATGTAGCGTGATGTTAAGAGTATGCCAATGAAAATAAATTCAGCGGTATGTGCAGATTTGAAGTTTAGGAGTATTGGGGGTACAGACCAGCTTGGTGATGTCAGCCGATTGGGCAGTGTCTGTAGATTTGGAGATAAACACAGATTTTTAGAAGTGTACTGATTTAATGGTGTGTCGGCGAATATGGGAGTGAACACGGATCTCGGGATTTGCGCAGATTTGCAGGTTTTGGCAAATTGAAGGCTGCAAACACATTTGGTTTTGCCGAGGACTTGGAGATGTGCATCAATTTGGGGTGTGTCAGATTTGGTGTCGGCGTTTTGGGGTGTCTGCTAATTTAGAGGTGCCACAGACTTGGGGATCTCCAGATTCAGGAGCATGTCCGCGAATATGATTGTGCACACGGAATTTGGGGTGCGTGAAGATTTGGGATAATCCAATGTGTGTGTGGGGGGTGCCTGCGGATTTGGAGCCGTGACGAATCTCAAGGTTCTTTCATTGGTACAATCATTAACAATAAATGCAATTTGAATTTTGACCTTTGTTGATATTTTCTGGGTCAGGCAGCCATTTTGTGAAGGATTTGACATTACTCTTACTTGGAGAATCAAAGCTGAATGTGGGGGTTGCAGCGTTTTGGGGGTACGTACAGATTAGTGGATGCACAAGATTTGAAAGCGCTTGAAAGCACACACACACACACACACACACACACACACAAACACACAGAGCGACTAAGTCACTGAAGAAGTTGGAGGGCTTCATGTATTTGAAAGTGTTCATTCATGTCGCCACGCACAAGCATCTTACAAAGGTCCCTCTTGGTAGAGTCTGCAAAACACCAACTACATCAAGAGTTGATACCATTGAGGAGAATGGCAACAATAGCCGATTCAATACAATTTCACAGACTTTATTTCAATATTTTGTATTTGATAAATGATTCCTCTGAAGTAGATATTTACAGTGGAAGCAAATGTTATTGAGTAGACACCTCGAAGGTTCCGGTACGGTTATTGGGACAAACCAACTCACACAACTGGTCTAAAAATTAATTCACTAAAGTAAACACAATCTGTCACCGCGGGGATAGCACCAGTTTGATGTAATAGGTTTCTATATATGTTAAACAGTTTTATTTTAAAACATGTTGAAATCTGTCCCTGTGGAGTCGCTAGATGGTATTTATGTGGTGCTTCAACATTCCTTTCCAATAGACCGCCTGTAGCACAGGGGGGACACATTGCTGCGCAGAGAATATGTCTGCAATGTTAGATAGGTATGACAGTGTGGAGAAAATATTGTACGTGTCATTGCCGTCACTGGAGTTCCTGGTGAGCGAGCAGAGCGATTCTTGTTTGGTATTTCCCTGTGTTAACCGGTAGGAAACTGTTTATGATTAAACCGACAAGCTTCCAAGTTGGTGATATCCGTCAGAGGAGAAGGCAGGTCAAAGACAGAGTGACCCGTGTCTGATGTTAGATTAGCAGCCGTTCACAGGCTCTAGCTCCCCTGATTTTTAGCCGAAGCGCGGTCCTGTGTTTAGTGAATGTGTTCAGTAATGCCAGTGTCTGTCCTCTCTCCACCCCAACCCCTCTCTCTCTCTCTCTCTCTCTCTCTCTCTCTCTCTCTCTCTCTCTCTCTCTCTCTCTCTCTCTCTCTCTCTCTCTCTCTCGCTCTCTCTCTCTCTCTCGCTCTCTCTCTCTCCTCTCTCTCTCTCTCTCTCTCTCTCTCTCTCTCTCTCTCTCTCTCTCTCTCTCTCTCTCTAGTGAATGTAGTGGCGATTGTGATCCTGTCCCGTGGAATTTTCTAGACATCACCCGTGTGTGCAGTGTTATCGATGTACTGAGCTTCACAGCCACACACTGTTCTGTCTGGTTCACCGTCGCTTTCACCTTTGATCGGTTTGTCGCTATTTGCTGCCAGAAGCTGAAAACAAAATATTGCACCGGGAAAACTGCGGCTGTGGTTTCTAACAACAACCGGCGTACTGTTCTGTCTGAGAAACGTTCCCCGATACTTCACGTTTGAACACAGAGTGATCATCGACAATGTACCGTGGTTTTGTAGAACCATGGACAGTTATTTCACTGACCCTGGATGGATAGCATATGACTGGCTGGATACGGTTTTAACTCCGTTCCTCCCATTCGCTGCGATCCTGCTGCTCAACGCTATGACAGTCAGACACATTTTAGTGGCCAGTCGGGTCCGTAAGGGGCTGAAGGGTCAGAGCAAGGGGGAGAAACGCAGTGATCCGGAGATGGAGAGCAGGAGGAGGTCTGTGGTTTTACTCTTCACCCTCTCCGGCAGCTTCATCCTCCTGTGGATGACACATTTTGTAAATGTCATATATTATCAGGTCTCAGGAAAAGGATTCGAATTCAATCATTCTGAATCGATCTTTCACTACGTCGGGGTTTTACTGATGAATTTCAGCTGCTGCACGAACACATTTATTTATGCGGTGACTCAGTCGAAATTCAAGGAGCAGGTGATCAGCGCGGTGAAATATCCGGTCACCTCGTGCTTCAGTTCATCAATAAAGCCGCGTACTGAGCACAAGCCAGTGCGTTGAGTCTCGAACCCGGGCTCTGGTTCCTCTCATTCACTGCCTGATGGCCAAGGTGTTATTCCCGGGCCAATTTTCCCAGTGAAAGGCAGCTCCGGGGCATTAGGGTATTTTGTGTGGTGGAGGGAGGGGGGCGTGGTACTGCTCCAGAATGCCGCCCACCATTTGGTCTGTGGATATGTCTGTCTATTCCCCTTCATGCTCAATACCTCACAGTCTGACGTTCCCAGAGGACTGTAGGGCTAGTGTGATACCGGTTGGATAATCCACTGTCAGTTACTCTGATCTCCAACTTCCACATGAACAATGGTCTAACGCGAAAATACAGGGCTGGGGTATGGATAAATACTGTTTTTATTTTCATTGATGAAAAGCCATGTCGCTGGATCTTAATTGCTGCCTCCTCTACTACCAATGACTGTCGTCAATAGCTGAAAGCTGATTATAGCTGGAGATTAGTATCCAAGGATGCATACAGTACCGAAAGAACAGGCTGGAAGCAGAGGGTGGTGGCATAGCTCTGTCTGTAAAAAAACAAGTAAATTGAAACCATTAGAAAGAGGTGATGCAGGGGCGGAAGGTGTTGAACCATTGTGGATAGACCTAAGGAACTGCAAGGTGAAAGACACTGTATAGACCATGGAACAGCAGTAAGGATGTGACCTACAAATTAAACGGGAGACAGTGAATGCTTACCGAAAAGGAAATGGTAGAAGAGTCATGAGGAATTTAAATGTGCATGTAGATTGGAAAAATCAGGTTAAAGCTTGCTTCCTGGTAAAGCGTTTTCTCGAGTGCCATCGAGATCGCTTTTTAAGGCAGCTCACGATTGAACCGACTGGAGGATCCGCTCTACTGAATCGGGTGTGGGGCAATGAAGCAAAAGTGATTGGAAACCTGAAAGTAGAAGAACCTTTAGGGACAAACGAGTATAATGTTTTTGAATTTACCCTGAAGTTGAGAAGGAGAAGCGGAAATCAGATGTGGTGGTATTACAGCAAGTGACGGTAATCATAGAGGCGATTACAATCGGCCAGAATTAACTGGAAAGATCACCGGCAGGATCCACGGCAGGGCAGCGATGGCTGGAATTTCCGGAAGCAATTCGGAAGGGCACGGGATAAATACATCACAAAAGAGGAAGAGATTTGCAGGAATGTCAATGCCAGCATAAAAGCCGAAGAGAATTGAGAAAAAAATTGTGGGAAGTTAAACAACTGGGAAGCTTATGAAAGCCAAAAGAAAACAACTAAAAAGACATTAAGAAGGTAAAGATGGAATATGAATTTAAACTAGACAGAGAGAAAAAGAGGACACCAAGCATTTCTTCAGATACATAACGTGTAAAAGGGAGGAGAGAGTGAATTTCAGGCCGTAGGTAAACGATGCTGGAGACTTAGTAATGGGGCAAACGAAATGGCGGACTGAATCGGCATTTTAGGAATATGGGCAAAAAGGTTGGCAGATGATGTACAGTGCAAACACGAGGAAATCTGCAGATGCTGGAAATTCAATCAACACAAACAAAATGCTGGTGGAACACAGCAGGCCGGGCAGCATCTATAAGGAGAAGCACTGTCGACGTTTCGGGCCGAGACCCTTCGTCAGGACTAACGAAAGGTAGTAAGGGATTTGAAAGTAGTGGGTGGAGGGGAAATGTGAAGTGATAGGAGAAAACCGGAGGTGGTGGACTGAAGCTAAGAGCTGGAAAGGTGAATGGCGAAAGTGATAAAGAGCTGGAGAAGGGAAAGGATATTGGGACAGGAGGACTAGGGAGAAAGAAAGGGGGAGGGGGGAGCACCAGAGGGAGATGGAGAATAGGCAGAGTGATGGGCAGAGAGAGAGAGAGAAAAACAAACAAATAAATATGTCAGGAATGGGGTAAGAAGGGGAGGAGGGGCATTAACGGAAGTTAGAGAAGTCAATGTTCATGCCATCAGGTTGGAGGCTACCAAGCCGGTATATAAGGTGCTGTTCCTCCAACCTGAGTTTGGATTCATTTTGACACAGTAGAGGAGGCCATAGATAGACATATTGGAATGGGAATGGGACGTGGAATTAAAATGTGTGGCCACTGGGAGATCCTACTTTCTCTGGCGGATCGAGTGTAGGTGTTCAGCGAAACGGTCCCCCCAGTCTGCGTCGGGTCTCACCAATATATAAAAGGCCAGACCGTGCGCACCGGACGCAGTATACCACACCGGCCGACTCACAGGTGAAGTGTCACCTCACCGGAAGGACTGTCTGGGACCCTGAAAGGTGGTGAGGGAGGAAGTGTAAGGGCAGGTGTAGCACTTGTTCCGCTTACAAGGATAAGTGCCAGGAGGGAGATCGGTAGGAAGGGATGGGGGTGGGATTGGGGGTGATAAGTGGACAAGGGAGTCGCGTAGGGAGAGATCCCTGCGGAAAGCAGAAAGGGGGGGGGGTGGGAATGATGTGCTTGGTAGTGGGATCCCAATGGAGGTAGCGGAAGATACGGAGAATTATACATTGTACCTGGAGGCGGGTGGGCTGGTAGGTGAGGACAAGGGGAACCCTATCACGAGTCGGGTGGCGGGTGGATGGGGTGAGGCAGATGTGCGGGAAATGGGAGAGAAGCGTTTGAGAGCAGAGTTGATGGTGGGAGAAGGGAAGCCCCTTTGTTTAAAAAAGGAAGACATCTCCTTCGTCCTGGAATGAAAAGCCTCATCCTGAGAGCAGATGCAGCGGAGACGGAGGAATTGTGAGAAGGGGATAGCATTTTTGCAAGAGACAGGATGGGAAGAGGAATAGTCCAGGTAGCTCTGAGAGTCTATAGGCTTATAGTAGGAGGAACCAAAGGAAAAATTATTGAGAGTAAGAATTAATTCCGCTAGACGGAGGAGAGTGGTGTTGGAGGGGAAATGGTTAGGTGTGGAATCCAAAAAGAAGCGAAGAGCTTTGAGACCGTCCGGGTGGATGATGGTGGTATATAGGGACTGGACGTCCATGGTGAAAATAAGGCGGTGGGGGCCAGGAAACATAAAATAATTGAAAAATTTCAAAGGCTGAGCAGTGGAACGAACATAGGTGGGAAGAGGTTGAATAAGGGGGAATAAGGCAGTGTCAAGGTATGCAGAAATGAGTTCGGTGGAGCAGGAGCAAGCTGAGACAATAGATCTACCTGGACAGGCAGGTTTGTTGATCTTGGGTAGGAGGTAGAAACGGGAAGTGCGGGGTGTGGGAACTATGAGGTTGGTGGCAGTGGATGGGAGATCCCCAGACCTGATAATGTTGGTGATGGTTTAGGAGACAGCCTGGTGCTCCTTAGTAGGGTCATGATCAAGGGGTAAATAAGAGGAGGTATCAGAGAGTTGTCGCTGTGCCTCGGCCAGGTAGAGCTCAGTATGCCAGACAACAACAGCTCTCCCCTTATCAGAGGGTTTTATAGTGAGGTTGGGATTGGTGTGGAGGGAGCGGAGAGCAGAGCGTTCAGAAGGAGTTAGGTTGGAATTGGAACAGGGTGTGGTGAAGTCAAGACGGTTGATGTCCCGTCGGCAATTAGCAATAAAGAAATCCAGAGCAGGCAGAAGACCGGAGCGGGTGTCCATGAAGAGGAGGAGGGCTGAAGACGGGAGATGGGGTCATCGGTGGGGGTAGGAGAGTCCTTTCCAAAGAAGTAAGCTCGGAGACGGAGCTGGCGGAAGATGAGTTCAGCGTCATGGCGTACGCAGAACTCGCTGAGGTGTGGGCGAAGAGGGATAAAGCTGAGGCCCTTACTGAGGACAGAGCGCTCTGCCTCAGAGAGTTGAACGTCGGAGGGAATGGTAAAGACCCGGCACGGATGAGAGATGGGATCAGATGGGGGAAGGAAGGCTGGTAGTGTCATTGGAGAGGGAAGGGTTGGGGTGAGAGGAAGATGGAGCCTCTGAGGGCCTAGGAGTTGACGATAGGATTTGAGGGAGAGGGGATTGAAGAGTAGTGGTGGGGGAAGGGGAGAACGGCCTTTAATAAAGCCTGTTTGATTCATAGAGATGATTTTAGTTAAAATATTTTCAGGATAAAGTGATCGAGAATGGCGGAGATGAACAACAATAATAATAATCAGGGATTCCATAATGGGGGTAAAAAAGAAAAAAAAACCCAGATTACAAAGCCCGGAAAAAAGTCGATCTCTATCGACGCAAGCCCCAGGAAAAGCATCGATGCTGTTATAACTCCGCCTACGTGAATATAAAAAAGTAATCTCTGCCTCCCTCTACCGGACATAAATCTCATTACAGTCGACATATATCTCAGTATCGTTAACTTGAAAGGATAGTGTTTTTTCTCTAAAACAAAACAAGTTTCAATTGAAAGTAACCTTCATAGTATTAGATAAGGGAAGAAAAATACATCCAAAACAATTCTTGAAATATTTGCACAAAAGAAAAACAATCGCCATATTTAAATTATCCAATCTATCTTAAAAACACAAGAAAAAACAAATAATTACTTAAAAGATCTTAAATAAAGCATACAGAATAAAATAAAATTAATTCATTTAAATGCTGCAAAAAGAATAAAGTTCTAAATGGTTTAAACTTAACTACAGCCTGTCAACAGTTCTCCCACTATATCTTCTGAGGTTAAAATCGTCCAAACCAGTCTTTGTCAAAAATAAAAATGAAATTTTAGCTAAAAACATTCTGTGGCCACCAGATCTTCCAGTCTTATCGGTCTTTACACCGCGGGACACTCAAGCCATTATAAATCATTGAAACATCAGGCTTCAGACACGTCTTGGTTGAAATATTTGCACAAAAGGAAAAACAATCGCCATCTTTGAATTATCCAATCTTTCTTTAAAACGCAAAGAAATCCAAACAAATACTTAACAAAAAACTTTAAAAAAGCATACAGAACAAAAAAACACTTGGTTCATTTAAATGCTGCTGAGAAAAAAAACTAAATGGTTCAGAATTATCTACATTCTTACAACAGTTCTCCCGCTATATCTTCGAAGGTTAAAACCATCCAAACCAGACCTTTTCGAAGCTAAGAATACATTTTAAGGTAAAAACTTTCTATTACCATCAAATCTTCCAATTTCATCGTTTTACACCACGAGACAGTCAAATTATTATGAATTATTCAAACTTCAGACTTCAGATTCGCCATCGGACTCGTCAGAAAAAGAGTTAATAAAACGCAATGCTTCGGCTGGATCGTCAAAAATACGAGGTCCAGAATTTTTAACAAAAAGCCTTAATTTGGCTGGCTATTGTAAGAATGGAAAGAGCTTTTTTTGAAAAGTAATTTCATAGAAGAGTCAAATGCAGCACGTTTCTTAACAATTTCACGTGGAAAATCTTGAAAACAACGAACTTCTGAACCTTGAAATTGAAATAATCATTGTTTTCTTGCAAGTTTAATGACGCGGTCCTTGTCTCTGAGACGGAGAAAACGCACAACAACATATCTGTTTTTACCTTCATCCAAAGATTTTAAAGCACTGGTTCTGTGAGCCGATTCAAGCTCCGGGGGTTGCGAACAAACCTCCGGAAATAAAGACTGAAACATTTTATCAAAATAACCCAGTGTGTCGGCAGATTCTGACTTCTCTTTTAATCAATCAATTCGAATATTATTCCGACGTGATCGAGCTTCCGAATCCACGATCCGTTGTTGAGCCTTTTCCAAACGAGAAGAAAGGTCAGCCGCATTTCGATTAACTTCTTTAAGATCGAGGCTCAGAGAGTCAATTTCTTCTTCAAATGTCTCTTTTAGTTGAGTTATTTCAGTGCAGATACCGGTGATTCGAGATTCCAATCTCTTGACCCAAGGGGGTTCTTCCGAGAACTCGTCAGCTTTTTTTAGACTTTCCGTTAGAGGGGTCGGGATTTCGTCTGGTGCTCTTCGAAATAGCCATAATTATAACTATTGCTATAAAAATTCGACTGAATCAAGTTAAAATTTCAAAGTTTAAATCGGAAACGGGAGAGATTGAAGACCGACAATAAGCAACTATGTCTTACATGTCCGTAGCGGGAGGTGGAGTCCGGAAGGACTTTGGATTGAATTATGGAAAGGATGTTTCCCATGGTGGGAGAGTTTAGGATAAGAGGGCATAGCCTCAGGAGAGAGGGGCGCCTTTTCAAAACAGAGATGCGGGGAATCTTTCAGACAAATGGTTGTGAATTTGTGGGATTTCTTGCCACATGCAGCTGCAGAGCCCACGGCGTTGGGTGCACTTAAGGCAGACATTGATCGTTTCTTGATTGGGCATGGCATCAAAGGTTCAGGGGAGAAGGCCGGTAGCTGGGATTGAGGAGGACGGAAAGAAAGGATCAACCATGAGTGAATGGTGGAGCAGACTCAATGGGCCGGATGGCCTGACTCTGCTTCCATGTCTTATGGCTTTATGGAAATGAGGATTGAGCAGGAGACTGCAAGACTTTGTCTGAGTTTTATATTTGGACGGTCGGTGCTGGTACGGGTGGGAACCCACAACGCCGTATTTGTAACCCTTTATTATCTAATGTTATGATTAATGATACTCTCTCTGAGACAGCACTGAGGTGTGTAAATCACTATATGCAGATGATGGAGCTCTATGGATTAGAGGCATAAATTGCAATTATACTGTATATTGGATCCAATTAGCAGCTAATAATTTTGGACAGTCAGCAAATACATGAGAATTTAAGCTTTCAGTCGCTCCTGAACAAGTTCTGTGTTTTATAAATGTGATTAATAGGCATGCAGTTGATTTGAAATTATATGGTCAAACTCTTCAAGACGTGACAGCGGGAAGATTTCCAGGCATGTGGATGGATAATCAGCTGGCATGGAAGCGCCATATCAGAAAATAATAACATTAAGTATTCTCAATTGTCCATATGGGTATTCTGGGGAGCTACATGAATATCATTGTGGGCCATGTTCATTTGATTAATTGGATCTGTTCTTTGATTATGGTTGTGTGACTTGTAGGTCAGCGTCATCTTCAATTTTCAAGTGCTCGGAAGTGTTCTGGCGCAATGAGGTGGTCCCCTGTTTCAGCTTTACTGGTTGAAATGACCCAAGTATAATTGCGGAGATTGAAGTTGGTATTAACAAACTGGATTCATTAGACGGGACAAATAAATTACCATCCTGTTGAAGTTGTGTTCGAGGACGGTTGGCAACATCACACGAAGAGTGTTTTCAAGTTTAGGTGGCTGGGATCTTATCGCGCTGGGAAGATGGGATTGTGGGAATACACAATATTCCCCAATGTCACGTTCTCTGAAACCCCATCTTGTTCTCCCTCTGACTAGCTGATTTTAGGTCACAGAGCTTAAGAAGTCTAAGAATTCTGCAATGTCCGAGAGTCTGTTGGTTCATCAGTATATTTCGGAAAACTATTATGATATATTAACTGTTGCAGAAGAATCAAAAGATAACAACTGAGATGTTCCTCTGGCTGTTTCTGTGCCTTAATTACAGGTAACGACAAAGAAACAACTTACTAACTTAGTATCTTAAATGTATCTATTTTAATGCTAGGAGCATTTTAAGAAAGGTGGATGAGCTTAAAGTGTGGATTGATACCTGGAATTATGATGTTGTAGCTATTAGTGAAACATGGTTGCAGGAAGGGTGTGATTGGCAACTAAATATTCCTGGATTTAGTTGCTTCAGGTGTGATAGAGTAGGAGGGGCCAGAGGAGGAGGTGTTGCATTGCTTGTCCGAGAAAATCTTATGGCGGTGCTTTGGAAGGATAGATTACAGAGCTCCTCTAGGGAGGCTATTTGGGTGGAATTGAGGAATGGGAAAGGTGTAGTAACACTGATAGGAGTGTATTATAGGCCAGCTAATGGGGAGCGTGAGTTGGAAGAGCAAATGTGTAAGGAGATAGCAGATATTTGTAGTAAACACAAGGTGGTGATTGTGGGAGATTTTAATTTTCCACACATAGATTGGGAAGCTCATTCTGTAAAAGGGCTGGATGGTTTAGAGTTTGTGAAATGTGTGCAGGATAGCTTTTTGCAACAATACATAGAAGTACCGACTAGAGATGGGGCAGTGTTGGATCTCCTGTTAGGGAATGCGATAGGTCAGCTGATAGATGTATGTGTTGGGGAGCACTTCGGGTCCAGTGATCACAATAGCATTAGCTTCAATATAATTATGGAGAAGGACAGGACTGGACCTAGAGTTGAGATTTTTGATTGGAGAAAGGCTAACTTTGATGAGATGCGCAGGGATTTAGAGAGAGTGGTTGGGTCAAGTTGTTTTATGGGAAGGATGTAATAGAGAAATGGAGGTCATTTAAGGGTGAAATTATGAGGGTACAGAATCTTTATGTTCCTGTTCGGTTGAAAGGTAAGGTTAAAGGTTTGAAAGCGCCATGGTTTTCAAGGGATATTAAAAACTTGGTTCGAAAAAAGAGGGATGTCTACAATAGATATAGGCAGCATGGAGTAAAGGAATTGCTCGAGGAATATAAAGAATGTAAAAGGAAACTTAAGAAAGATATTAGAAAAGCTAAAAGAAGTTACGAGTTTGGTTTGGCAAATAAGGTGGAAGTAAATCCGAAAGGCTTCTACAGTTATATTAAAAGCAAGAGGATAGTGAGGGATAAAATTGGTCCCTTAGAGAATCAGGGTGGTCAGCTATGTGTGGAGCCGAGGGAGGTGGGAGAGATTTTGAACGATTTCTTCTCTTCGGTATTCACTAAGGAGAAGGATATTGAATGGTGTAAGGTGTGGGAAACAAGTAAGGAAGTTATGGAACCTATGACAATTAAAGAGGTGGAAGTACTGGCGCTTTTAAGAAATTTAAAAGTGGATAAATCTCCGGGTCCTGACCGGATATTTCCCAGGACCTTGAGGGAAGTTTGTGTAGAGATAGCAGGAGCTCTGACGGAGATCTTTCAGATGTCATTAGAAACGAGGATTGTGCCGGAGGATTGGCGTATTGCTCATCTGGTTCCATTGTTTAAAAAGGGTTCTAGAAGTAAGCCTGGCAATTATAGACCTGTCAGTTTGACATCAGTGGTGGGTAAATTAATGGAAAGTATTCTTAGAGATAGTATTTATAATTATCTGGATAGACAGGATCTGATTAGGAGTAGCCAGCATGGATTTGTGCGTGGAAGGTCATGTTTGACAAACCTTATTGAAATTGTTTGAAGTAGTTACGAGGAATGTTGACGAGGGTAAGGCAGTGGATGTAGTCTATATGGACTTCAGCAAGGCCTTTGACAAAGTTCCACATGGAAGGTTAGTTAAGAAGGTTCAGTCGTTAGGTATTAATGCTGGAGTAATAAAATGGATTCAACAGTGGCTAGATGGGAGATGCCAGAGAGTAGTGGTGGATAATTGTTTATCGGGATGGAGGCCGGTGACTAGCGGGGTGCCTCAGGGATCTGTTTTGGGCCCAATGTTTTTTGTAATATACATAAATGATCTGGATGATGGGGTGGTAAATTGGATTAGTAAGTATGCTGATGATACTAAGGTAGGAGGTGTTGTGGATAATGAGGTGGGTTTTCAAAGCTTGCAGGGAGATTTACGCCGGTTAGAAGAATGGGCTGAACGTTGGCAGATGGAGTTTAATGCTGAGAAGTGTGAGGTTCTACATTTTGGCAGGAATAATCCAAATAGAACATACAGGGTAAATGGTAGGGCATTGAGGAATGCAGTGGAACAGAGAGATCTAGGAATAACAGTGCATAGTTCCCTGAAGGTGGAGTCTCATGTAGATAGGGTGGTGAAGAAGGCTTTTGGAACGCTGGCCTTTATAAATCAGAGCATTGAGTACAGAAGTTGGGATGTAATGTTAAAATTGTACAAGGCATTGGTAAGGCCAAATTTGGAATATTGTGTACAGTTCTGGTCACCGAATTATAGGAAAGATATCAATAAATTAGAGAGAGTGCAGAGACGATTTACTAGGTTACCTGGGTTTCAGCACTTAAATTACAGAGAAAGGTTGAACAAGTTAGGTCTCTATTCATTGGAGCGTAGAAGGTTGAGGGGGGATTTGATCGAGGTATTTAAAATGTTGAGAGGGATAGATAGAGTTGACGTGAATAGACTGTTTCCATTGAGAGTAGGGGAGATTCAAACGAGAGGACATGATTTGAGAGTTAGGGGGCAAAAGTTTAAGGGAAACATGAGGGGGTATTTCTTTACTCAGAGAGTTATAGCTGTGTGGAATGAGCTTCCTGTAGAAGTAGTAGAGGCCAGTTCAGTTGTGTCATTTAAGGATAGGTATATGGACAGGAAAGGAGTGGAGGGTTATGGGCTGAGTGCGGGTAGGTGGGACTAGGTGAGATTAAGAGTTCGGCACGGACTAGGAGGGCCGGAATGGCCTGTTTCCGTGCTGTGATTGTTATATGGTTATGGTTATATGGTTAACCATTATATCAGTACATAGAGAAGAATTTGTTGCCATCATTTTAGGCTTACACTGGGTGGAGGAAATTTCTCCGTGTAAATCTCTAATTTATTCACATGCCTTTTCGGTTTTGCTGATTCTTAAAACAATTTATTCTAGCGGCCGGTCAGATTTACTGTTGGAAACTCATTGGCCCACTTCTTATGAGTTTTATGGGTCTTCTTATGGGTCTCAACCTGCACGGAGAGGTTGAGTTACAAAAGCTGATACAGTTCCAGCCGTGGATAAAGACCTTTCACCCGGCAAATCAGAAGCTAAGGGGTTGGTGGGATTGAGAATTATAGCAAGACTGTTGGGATAATGAGCATAAAGGAAACACCACTGCAGAATGCGTAATTGTTAGCTTAATGGGGGAACGGAGTAAAACAAGAAGGGAGAGAATTTTATTCAAAAAAGAAGCAGTGAAGGTTTTATTTTCTAATTCTCTGCACCACACTCCAGTCCAGTTAATGGCGGGAATCTGACTTTAATCTGATCTGTCAAACGCCTTTTAACCAAAACCCGCCCCATTTCGTTACATTAGCAAATCATTCAAGGGGAAGGCGGAGAGTAGTGTGATTGACATTGGATTAGGCAGCCAGTAATCGAGTAGATCCCTTCCGTTTTGTGGTCTGTAAGGTTGATTGGCCGCAAAGGGAATAGATGGACATATGCACAGACCAATGGCTGGACAGCGTTGTGGTGTATGTCTTTGACTGACATCTGGCAGGTCCAATGCGGTATTGAGTCTCCAGGACGGTACCTTGCCCCTCACAAAACACATACTATCCTAATTTTCCAGAGCTCCCGGTCGATGCGACAACCTGCCGGGAATAACACCTGGGTGATCAGGGGGTGAATGTGAGGAGCTGGAACCCTCACTGCAACCGCCTTTGGCTTGTGCTCAGGACGCGGCTTTATTAATGAGCTGAAGCACCGAGGTGACCGGATATTTCACCGCGCTGATCACCTGCTCCCTGAATTTCGACTGAGTAACCGCGTAAATAAATGTGTTCGTACAGCAGCTGAAATTCCTCAACAAAAACCCGACGTAGAAGAAGATCCACTCAGAATCATTGAATTCGAATCCTTTCCCTGAGACCTGATAATATATGACATTTACAACGTATGTCATCCACAGGAGGATGAAGCTGCCGGAGAGGGTGAAGAGTAAAACCACAGACCTCCTCCTGCTCTCCATCTCCGGGTCACTGCGGTTCTCCCCCTTGCTCTGGCACTTCAACCCCTTACGGACCCGACTGGCCACTAAAATGTGTTTGACTGTCAGAGTGTTGAGCAGCAGGATCCCAGCGAAAGGGAGGAACGGAGTTAAAACCGTATCGAGCCAGTCATATCCCACCCACCAGGGGTCTGTGAAATAATTGTCCTTGGTAATACAGAGCCACGGTACATTGTCGATGATCATCCGGGGTTCCCATGTGAAGTATCGGGGAACATTTTGTAGACAGAACAGTACGCCGGTTGTTGTTAGAACCACAGCCGCAGTTTTCCCGGTGCAATATTTTGTTTGCAGTTTCTGGCAGCAAATGGCGACAAACCGATCAAAGGTGAAAGTGACGGTGAACCAGACATAACAGTGTGTGGCTGTGAAGCTCAGTACATCGGTAACACTGCACACAGGGGTGATGTCCAGAAAACTCCACGGGAAGTAATATAATCTGATTTCAGTCAAAATTGCCGCGGTGACAACGGTCAGTAGATCGGCCGCAGCCATGGCCACCAGGTAGCGAGTGGTGCAGGTAGAGAGGCCGCACTTTCCCCGGGACAGGATCACAATCGCCGCTACATTCACTGGAGAGAGAGAGAGGGCGAGAAACAGACGCTGGGCATTACTTGATACATTCTCATAATCCGGAAATTAACACCGGATCGAGTTACAGCTAAAGATGTCTGTGAACGGCTGCTAATGGGATCACACTATTTCTGGACTGTTCTCTTCAGTGTGGAGATAAATCAATGTGTGGGCAATCGTCGGCGATATAAACGAGCTGAATGAGCAACAACGATCGCTGCTGTTCCCGATTCCAGTCGCTGATGGGTCCGGTTTCACTGACTTAACCGTGACTGACCAGGACTCTGGAAAATCAGCATCTGATGTTTCCAAGATGAGATACAGAGGGGAGAAACACAATGAAAACACTGGAAGCAGTATTAGCAAACAGAGACTAAGTGGCTCAGTTAACGGATTAAGTCTACATCACAGTTCAATTCGATAACACACGTGAGCAGATCCCTGGACACCGGAACGGGTGATCAGACCAAACTATTGACCAAAAGGCAGCGGGATACGATTGTGACATACTCCACAGGGAGACGCGAAACACAGCACCAGGGGCTCTCTTTGATCAATAACTCAGAAACAGTGAAACTGCCAATGAACCCCCCGCCCCCCAGTCACACCTTCCCGGAGAGCTACCTGTCCTCAGTACTGGGACAAATCTGGACTAGGTGTCATTAAAGGCAAGAACAGCGTTTGAGTCGATCCGGTGAGTTAGAGGAGAGACAGAGGTTTAGTTCCCTTTGTCATTGAATATGAAAAATCGGAAAGTCAAATTGACAGGATCGATATCTCTGACAGATATTTGTGCAATGATCACCAAGTTGGAAGATTGTAAAATGATCATGAATAGGTTCACTCCGGTAACAATCAGAAATTCCAAACATGAATCCCTCTGCTCACTCACCGGGAACTCCAAAAACGACAATGAACACGTACGTTACTTTCTGCACTCTCATGTACATATCCAACAATGCAGACATTTTCTCTGTCCAGTGATTTGGCCCCCCTGTGTTACACGCGATCTCTCGGAATGAAATGCTGAGGCAGCACATGCCTCGGGTTTTTAATACAATTTAGTCACTCCACAGGGACAGATTTCAACAGATTTAAAAATAAAGCTTTTAAATTATTTACAAATCGATTACATCAAACAGGTGAAATTCCCGCGGTGACGGATGGCGATTAAACTATTCAATTAATATGAAAACCATTGGGAGCTAATTTGTCCCAACGCAGGCGACTGAACCGTCCGAGTTATCTTATCAATTAATTGTGCTTCCAGTGTAAATATGCACTTCAAAGTAACCATTTATCAGACACAAAATATTGAAGCAAATTATGCCATTGTAGCTTGTGAAAATGTATTGAATCACGGACACTACATCGGCTGGTGACGTAGTGGCATCAGCGCCGGGCTCCCGAGTTCCAATCCAGCCGGCTCCAAAAACGCCTGGAGAGGGATGGGCTCCGCCGGGTTTCAGATGCCCAAGACACGTCGTGTGATGAGCAATCACCAAAAAGATCGGTGCAAAAAGCTTGTGACAGTGTCCCGACGTGTGTGTGTGTGTGTGTGTGTGTGTGTGTGTGTGTGTGTGTGTGTGTGTGTGTGTGTGTGTGTGTGTGTGTGTGTGTGTGTGTGTGTGTGTGTGTGTGTGTGTGTGTGTCAGTGTGTGGATAGACTGACTGTCTTTGCCTGACCCTGCCGGGCTATACACTTCAATTTACTTTATTCCCCTTGGTTTAGTCCCTTCTCATCTGTCTCCACAAACTGCACAGTTCCAACACTTCACAAAATGGCTGCCTGAACAATAAAAGAGACAAGAACTGAGGGCATAATTCAAGTTGCATTTATTAGTAATGTATGTATAAATGGAATGACTTTGAGACCTGTCGCAGCTCCAAATCAGGAGGCACCCCCACATGCACATTAGATTATCCCAGAGAAAGAATCATTTCAAACAGTTCACAAAAAGTTCGTATCCATTTAAAACATTGCAAAAACAAAGGTGAACGTTGATATTGCATTTATTATTAAAGTATGGATAAACGGAAAAACCTCGAGATTCAACATCCCTCCAGATGCCCCGGCTCACCCAAGTTAATGTTCACCCCAAATCCGCCAACACACCCAACTCTGTGCAAATCAGTCTGCACCCAGAAATCTGTGCTCACCAGAAAACCCTCAATCAACCTTCAAATCAGTGTCCACCCCAAAGCATCCGACACCACGAAATCCTTGTGCACTCACACATTCGCTGACATACCCCTGAAGCTGAGCACATCCGCAAAGCTGGATGCTCCGCCAAATCCGTCCGCTCCACTAGATTCACTGGCAAACCCCGAAGTATGCCGACATCCCCATTTATCTGACCAAACAATAACATGTAGCATCCTGTCCTGGTGACGTCTGACCTACCAATCCCCTGCAATATTGTCACAGTATGTCCCCAGGAAATCTTTTTCGCAATCTTCACCACTTTCCTTACCACGGCTTCTGCCCTTTTATACTTAATAAGGTTACTGGGACACTGATACATCTTCACTTTCCTAAACGCCTTGTCCCACTCCCTAATCGCCTCTGCACACTCCTCAGTCCACAGTGATACAGCCTTTCTCCTATTAATACCGTTTGTAATGGGAATCACTTCCATCTCAGTTTGCTGAATAACGTGACATAACCTTTCATTGTAAAAATACACATCTTCGTCAACATTCTGCAGCGGTTCTAGAACTACTGTGAATATTAAATCTCGTACCCTTTCAGACACACAAGTTGAAAAACTGTTCTTTAATCAAACCGTTACCATCATTCCGCAAACAAACCCTCAGTGAACTGCGTTAAAATCTCAGCAGCAGACAACTCTTCGTGAGCGAGAACAAAATATACTTTCTCACAACTCAAAAGTTTTCCACAAGCGTTGTAAACCATAATCAGTTTTATACAACTACCTGCTGAATCAAATATTTCTACAGCAAATCCAACGTACGATTCATTCACATTCACAACTCTACACCCTGCCTCCTTCCTTATAAAACTGTCAGCACTACCTCTCTATCAAATGACCAATCACGCCAAACGACAATATAACCCTGCACAGAAAAACTTAACTGTGAAAATAATCTCTTTTCCTGAATACTCAAAACATCGGGGGATTCTGACAAATGAGAAACAGACTTCTTAATGTGTTGATGAAAAATCAGGCTGGGATAGACTAGGATGCAGATACTCCACCCATCAGATCTTCACTTACAGCTTCCAACATAACACCGGTTACACCGAGATACCTTTCTGCAGCTTTCACAATCATTTTATTTTTTTGCCAGTATGACTAGATATCTGATCAGTGCAATTCACCACATCCATTATAAACATCACAAACTCCATTGTATCCACCAGTACAGCATCTTTACTGAGAGAACTGTGATGCCGACATATATCCACTGACCCTCTGTCTATAGCAGTCAGAGTCAGGCTTAACTTTTTGCAAGGTCTCTGCATAAGACACACCCAACTGTACTTTAACCTGTTGAACTGATCCGCCTCTATTTTCCTAAGGCAACATAGTTGCTGTTTTCACATTCCCACCTCTCTCCATGACTGAAATTCATATTAACTAATCATCTCATTTGACCGACAGGTTCCTCTGCCAGTGACAGCAGGGGACAGTGAAGGGTCTGAACTACGATAGGCCTGGTGGAAATCTGCCCCAGAGTTCAGCGATACTGCTGTCGGTGGTCGTCGGCCGCGGCATCTACAGGGACGGGCGTGGCTCTCCGTCCACACCTCCGAGTGTCTGTCCCGGCGATGTTTGCCAGACCTCCCTCAGCCTCCGCCGATGCAGAGAAAATTGCGCCACCAGACGGCAGCAGGCACTCTGGGAGTTATGAACTACGATCCTCCACACTCCTGGTGAATCTCCTGTGGAGACCTCCTGCACAAAATATACTTTGTATAGAATGCAACAGTTTAAGAAACATACCAGGTCAGGCACTAGCTCCTGACAGGAATACTGTCGAAGTTTCGGATAAAACCCTCCAGTTTCAGCATTGAGAGTGGCCCTTCCAGGCTGCACTGGTGCACACCAAAATTGTCCCATCTGCCTGCGTGTGAGCCATTTCCTCTGGGCATGAGTCAGCTTGAATAGTCACATGGGCACAGGTGCTGAAAGGTTATTTTCCCTGCTGCAGGAGTCTTTGACTAAACCTTTCCTATCCTATACTTAATCACAATGCCCTTTAAATTTGTTCAGTACAGGACCACAAAGGAGGTAGTGTTTAGTCTCTTATCGAGCAGTAAGGTGGATAATTAACTCAGAGCCTGATAGGATATACTGCAGATTATTGAGAGAGGCAGGAAACCACATCACTAGTGACTTGACCAATATATTTGTGTTCTCTGTAGCCACGAGTAAGATCGCAGAAAAGCGCTGATCGAACTTATTCTGTTATTTAAGTAGGGGGATGGATAATCCTGGAAAATATAGTCTCACGTTAGGGGTAGACACGTTTCTGGAGAAGATTCTTAGGGATTGGATGTAGAGTTATCAAACTCCTCACACATCAACATACCCATCGTCTCCTCCAGAGTGTGATAGTCTGTTTCCCGACGGCCCTTTCGGCCGGCACCAGGACCATCCCTTCCGTCCATGTACCTGTCCAAGTGTCTCAATGCAACCTCATTTCACCACTTCCATTGGCGTCTTATTCCACACTCACACTGTCCTCTGAATAAAGAAGTTCCCTCACATTTTACCCTTAAACCCTTTTCCTTTTACTCCGAACTTATGACCTCTTATTCAGGCCTCACCCAACCTGAGGGGGAAAAGCCTCAGCTTCGGTGCGACAAAACCCTTTGAATCTTTCTCTCCAACTCAGGTCCTCAAATCCTGGAAACATCATTATAAAGTTTCGCTCTATTCGTTCACGGTTCTTGATGTATTTTTTCGTGTAGATAGGTGACCCTGGATAGACACACGGAGCTTAGAAAAATAGAGGGCTATGGGTAAGCCTGGGTAGTTTTATGGTAAGGACAGGTTCAGCACAGCTATGTGGGCCGAAGGACCTATATTGTACTGTAGGTTTTCTATGATCCAAACTGCACACAATACTCCAGGATTGTCCTCAGTAACGTCCTTTACAACTTCAACATAACTTTGCAATTCGTGTACTCAGTACTTTGATTCATGAAGGCCAATGTGCCAAAGGCTCTCTTCATGACCCTGCCCTGAACTATGGAACTGTATTCCCGGATCCCTCTGCTCTCCGCAGACCACAATCCCCGACCAGTCACTGTCTGAGTCCGACCCTGTTGTTCCCGGCAAAGCGCAACACCTCACATCGGTCCTCATTACATTCCAGCTGCAAAACCGTCAGCCCATTTATCCAGCTGCTAAACTCACCTCCAAGTTTTGATAATCTGCTTCACTGCCACTCCTGCTCTGTATCCAGGTGTCATCTGCAAATCCAGTTTACCATATTCCCATTGAAATCCACAGTTACGTGGAGCTGAGGAGGACGATGGCGCCGAACGGCGACTCCTTGTTTACAACTTCTGAAAGAGCTCTAGTTCTATTTTAATATCTCTATTTTTCCCTTTCATATTTTTTTTTGAAGACCCCGACCTGGAATTACAAACGGACTTTGGTTCTTTGCGGGAATGGGACCCGTTCTCGGAGTCTGACGACTGGCCGTTATTCGATATACCGAGGACGAGGGCTAAAACACCAGCGCGCCTTCAGTATTCCGGGATTTCGTGGCTCTGGAGGCGGGTGGAGTCGAGGTCGGTGTCGTTGCAGGAAATCGGTGCTTCGTGGGAGACGGAAGATAGAAAGCAGCGAGCCGGCTGCTGGCCCTGTGCCCGGGCACAGAGGTCGAATAAAGCGACACAACAGACATTGAACATCTTATATCAGCGAGCTGTTTGTTATGTCCCCCTCTCGCTGTAAAACGGGGACGTTTTTCCCTTATTAGAGAGAGAGAGAGAGAGAGAGAGAGAGAGAGAGAGAGAGAGAGAGAGAGAGAGAGAGAGAGAGAGAGAGAGAGAGAGAGAGAGAGAGAGAGAGAGAGAGAGAGAGAGAGAGATGGGCGTGGGGGGAGAGGCTGTGGTATGTTGAATTACCGGGTAAAAGTGTCGTTTTCGGGGTTCTGCAAGTCAGTGTCTCTACTGACGCTTTGCTGCACGTTTCAGTGCTCGGTGGAGGGCGCTGATGCTTTCGTTAACTGGTGGGTGGGGGGGTGGGAGATGGTTGCATTACTATGCTTACGCGTGGGTGGGGTGAATTGGGGGGAATTTGGGGTGCTAGCATTTAACTCTCATTCATTCATTGGGGCTCTCCTCTGTTTTCGTGCATGGTTGCGAAGAGAAGAATTTCAGGACGTATATTGTTTCCATTTGTCTTACATTAACTACACATTTGAAACATTTGATACCTTTGAAATATTTATATATCCTGTCCCTTAAAATGTCTGCCAATAAGTTAACCGCTGGTGTCAGGCTCATCCGCCTCTACTTTCCCGGCTCATCGTCAGAGCCTTTCTTGAACAATGGAAGCTCATCTACATCACCTCACAGGTGTCTAAAGACATTTTAAATACTCCTGGAGACAGGCTAAGGCCCCTGCGGTTTCCGTACTCGACTTCCGCAAGGGTCGATGCGATGCCTTGTCACTAATTGAAAATTGATCTGCCTGATTGAGCCCATTAAACTATAAGATACAGGAGCACAATTAGGCCATTTGTCCCATAGCGTCTGCTCCGCCATTTCATCATGGCTGATCCGTTTACTGTTCGCCACTGGCCCCCATCTCTATCCTTCTCTCCATATCCGTTCATGCCCTGAGCAGTCGAGAATCTGTCAACCTCTCCCTTAAGTATACGTAAGGACTGCACCCACTGCTGCCTGTGACAATGAATTCCACAGATTCGCCATTCTCTAGCTAAAGGCATTCCTCTTGCTCTGATTCTAAATGGATTTCCCTCCATTCTGAGACTGTGTCCTCTAGTCTTACACTCTCCCACCAGAGGTAATGATCCTCTCCACAACAACTCTGTCAGAGGCATTCACGATTCGGTAGGTTTCAATCGGGCCAACCCTCATTCTACAGACCACAAGAACCTTGAATAACTCCAGACTGCCGAACGCCTGAATACCCGCCAGGCCCGTTGCTCATTATTTTTTGGCCGGTGCAGGTTTACCCTCACCTATCGTCCGGGGTCCAAGAACGGGAAGCCCGATGCTCTCTCCCGTCAATACGTTTCCGAGAAGGACCTTCCCAACCCCGAGTCCATCCTTCCACCATCCGGTGTAGTGGCTGCCCTCGCCTGGGAGATCGAATCCAGAGTCTGGCCTGTCTTCTTCAGTGTGCAGATAAGACGATATGTGGAGAATCGTTGTCGATAAAAGCGATCTGCATGAACAACAACGATCGATGCTGATCCTTGTTCCAGTCGCTGATGGGGCCGGTTTTACTGAATTTACTGTGACTGACCAGGACTCTAGAAAATCAGCATCTGATGAGGCCGAGAAGGGATACAGAGAGGAGCAACACACACAAAACTGGAGGAACTCAGCAGGTCAGGCAGCATCCATGGAATTGAATTTCGTTTCGGGTCGAGACCCTCCTTCAGGACGAAGCGCTGCCCCGATTTATGACGAGTTTCAGAGGGAAAGAAGGAACCACTTAGTGACCTGTGGCTGAGTTGCTCCGTTAATGGATTAATTCTGCAGCGCAGTTTAGTTCGATAACACACGGCAGCAGATCCGTGAACACTGGTTCAGGTGATCTGCCCCAATAATTGACCAACAGACAGTGGGATCCGACTGTGACAGACTCCACAGGGAGACGTGAAGCACAGGACCAGGGTTTCCCTCTGATCAATAACTTAGGAAAAGTGTACTTCAGAATGCAAACATCTCCTAGTCACAACTTCCCGGAGAGATCCCTGGCCCCAGCACTGGGACATCTCTGGAAAAGGTGTCATTCAAGGCAAGAACAGCGTTCTATTCGATCCCGTGAGTTAGAGCGGAAACATAGGCTTAGTTCCACTTGTTATTAAATATGAACATTCAAAATGTGAAATTGACAGGATCGATCCCTCTGATGGATATATTTGCAATGATCAGGCTGTAAACTTGTAACATTATCTTAAACAGGTTCACACCGGTTAACACACAGAAATACTGAACTTGAAATGCTCTGCTCACTCACCAGGAACTCCAATGACGGCAATGAACATGTACAATATGTTCTCCACACTGATAAACCTATCCAACATTGCAGACATTTTCTCTGGCCAGTGATTTGTCTCTTTGTGCGACAGGCGATCTCTCGGAATGAAATGTTAAGGCAGCACATGCCTGCGGTTTTTAAAGCCATTTTGCAATTCCACAGGGACAGATTTCAACAGATATGAAAATAATGGTTTTTAAATTACGTCGGACAGCTGCGATGACAGATTGTGATTAAATTAATGAATAAATCCGTAGCACTGCCCGATTTGCCGACTGTTCTCGAAATATGCGCACATCCGCAAATCCATGTGCACCCCAAATCCGTGCGCACACCTACACATTACACTATCACAGAGCAGGATTCACTTCAACTACTTTACAAAATAGCTACGTCCACCTTAAAAATTGCAAGGACAAAGTATAAATTGCAAACACTCGCCCACATGCATATACTTCGTGTAATCATTGACATCCCTTTAAATCTTCGCACCTCATCAAACTTATCTGTATCCCTTCATCAGTGGGCTTCCCAAATCCACCGACCGCCATATTCGCTGACAAATCCCTATGTCTGCTCATATCCACAAATCCCTGTGCACCCCCATATTCACCAAACATCCCTAAGTCAGAGCATTCCGCAGATCTGTGTGCACCCCCAAATCCGTGCCCACGACGAACCCGCCGACACCCCTAAATTCACCGACATACCCAGATCTGTGCGCACCGCAAACCTGCTGACGTTCCCACCTGCTCATTAGATTAACCCAGAGCAAGAATAATTTCAAACAAATCACACAATAGCTGCCTCCACATTAAATCAAATAGCAAGAACAAAGTTCAAAGTTCAAAATGCGTTTGTTATTAAATGTTCATGAGTTTCATCACATCCCTAAATTCAAGGTCACCACAATCTGTGTACATCCCCAAATCCGCCGACACACATCCTATTCTGTGCGGTGCCTCAGATAGATTTGCACTCCCAAATCCCTGTGCACCCTCACACGCCCAAAGCTGTGTGCACCCCGAAATTCACTGACGCTCCGAAATCAGTGTGCATACCCGCATTCGCCAACATACCCTGAAACGTCCGTACATCAGCAAATCAATGTGCAGCCCCCTTCCATGAGTACCCCGAAACCCGCTGACATCGCCACAGACACATTAAATTTTCCTAGAATAAACTCATTTCAAACAGTTCTCGAAATAGCTGCCTCCATGTTAAAAAGTTCAAAGTTCAAAATGTGTTCATTATTAATGGATCTTTGTGTGTCTGCATCTATGAGTGTTTATATGAGTTCGCGTGTGTGTCTTTGTGTCAGAGAGTAGCTAGCAGACAGCGCTGGCATTTTATCATGTCGGCTTGACTCCTGAGAACACTTGGCGAGGACAACAGAGGGATGTGTGTACACCGGTTCGGGGAACTATACAGCATTGCATTGTTTGTAAGGGATACAGCAATATCATGGGCTTAACTCTGAGGAGGTTGAACAGGGAATGAAACAGGTAACATTTGAGGAGCGTTTGATGGTTCTGGGCGATAAATGAGGGAGAAATCAGTTTAAAAGCTATTGAATATTGAAAGCACTGGGAACGGGACACAGTGGAGACCCGGGGAGGCAGGAGTGATTCGGCGGCAGATCTTCCTTTACGGATGTGCTAAGATTTAGGGGTATGGGAGCGAATGGGTGGATGCACTGATTTTGAGGTGTCCGTTGCCTTTGGGTGGCACAATGCGTTGAATGCGCGTTTACCAGTGAGCACAGATTTGTGAGCTCGCACTGATTTGCACAGAGTTAGGTGTGTCGGCGGATTCGGCGGTACACACTGACCTGTGGGAGCCGTTGGATTTTGAGGAGTATCGAATCTCAAGGTTGTTCCGTTTACACAGACTTCAATAATAAATGCAATATGAACTTTGACTTTGGTCACCGGCGTCCATGGAGAATATGACCCGTCTATAACCACTCTTTGCCGACTGTGGGCAAGCCAGTTCTGGATCCACAAAGCAATGTCTCCTTGGATCCCATGCCTCATTATTTTCTCAATAAGTCTTGCATGCGGTACCTTATAAAATGCCTAGGGAGATTAAATTAGTGGCATGAACCAAGGGAGATAAACTGAATTGGAGACGGACACGCGTATAGTCATCCAGAGTCAGGCAGAGACAATGGGTCTACACACACACACACACACACACACACACACACACACACACACACACACACACACACACACACACACACACACAACTTTCTTACCGCCTCTTCGGCTCTCAGCCGTGATCTTCGACACATACAGGGTTTTATGAGTAAAGCATGCTCCCCCACTCTAGACTGGTGAGTTTGATGGCGATTAGTCAGTAGGGGTGGGTCCTGGACGAGCCCCCAAATGTTCTGAGTATCACTGAGTCGTTGAAGTCTTTGAGCTTTTCATGGATAGGAAAGTGTTTATTCATCACCACAGACAGACATTATTTTGGAAACCCCTAAACATAACGTTCATCAAGAGTTTATGTTCTTGAGGAGATTGGTAAGAGTAGGGCATTCATTGCAGTTTTACAAGCTGCTATGTCATTACTTCCATGTTCTGTGTCTGACAAATGGTGCATATGTACAGTGGAAGCACCTTTAGCTGATAAGACAGCTCGGAAGGTTCAGCCATCATTGTTGGGACAAACTAACTCCCACAAATAGATAGATAGATAGATAGATAGATAGATAGATAGATAGATAGATAGATAGATAGATAGATAGATAGATAGATAGATAGATAGATAGATAGATAGATACTTTATTCATCCCCATGGGGAAATTCAACTTTTTTTCCAATGTCCCATACACTTGTTGTAGCAAAACTAATTACATACAATACTTAACTCAGTAAAAAATATGATATGCATCTAAATCACTATCTCAAAAAGCATTAATAATATCTTTTAAAAAGTTCTTAAGTCCTGGCGGTTGAATTGTAAAGCCTAATGGCATTGGGGAGTATTGACCTCTTCATAAATATAAATTCATCAGTTTATTCTGAATCTGTCACAGCGAGGATTGCACCTGCTTGATGTAATTGGTTTGTAAGTAAATTAAAAATCTTTACTTTTCAATCTGTAGAAATCCTTCTCCGTGGAGTCTCTAAATGATATTAAAAACCTCAGGCAAGTGTAATCTCAACATCTCATTCCGAGAGATCGTCTGTAGCTCAGGAGGACAAATCACTGGACAGAGAAAATGTCTTCAGTTTTGTATAGGTACTTGAGGGTGGGGAAAATATTGTACGTGTTCATTGCGGTCATTGGAGTTCCTGGTGAGTGAGCAGAGCAATTCATGTTTGCTATTTCTGTCAAGGCTCTGGAGCAGGGATCCAATCGCAGACCCAGTACAGTACACACAGTGATATATACTGAGTCACAAATCCCGAGGTGCAAACAAAGTCAGCGTCAAAATTCAGGTAGAGATCAAAACATCCAGAGAAATCCAAACACCAGAATCGGGAAACGGGCAGAGTCGATATTCAGACGGACAGGGTACAGATACGAATGCTGGAAACGCTCAGGAAAACTCCCGACGAGCCGAGGGTCTGGGCCATTCGACCACCGCCTTGTCCTTCTGTTGGTCCATATGAGTGGAACCGGCTGAAACCATATACTCCAGGAAAGAGACTGTATTGCGATGAAACTTACATTTCTCAAACTTCAAAACGATTTGGCTCTCCAGAAGGCGCTGGAGAAATCTGCGGAAGTGACCTGTGTATTCGGCAAGGGACTTGGAACAAATCAAAATGTCGTCGAGATCACAAAAAGTAATTGTTTCAGCATGTCCCTGAGAATATCATTCACCAGGGCTTGGAAGACGGCCAGACAGAGCGGCATGCTCAGCTACTCGTAACGGCCTGAGCCGGTGTTGAAGGCCGTCTTCCACTCGTCGCCTTCACGGATGCGGACAAGATGGAAGGCGTTACGGAGATCAAGACTGGTGAAAACTGAGGCTCCTTGTGGCAGTTCAGCTGCCGAGGCCATGAGCGGAAGAGGGTAACGGTTCTAAACAGTGAGTTCATTCAGTCCCCGGTAATCAATGCATGGACGCGAGGAGCCGTCCTTCTTGTCAACAAGACAAAATCCGGAACCAGCCGGGGAGGAAGACGGCCGGATGAGACCTCCAACCAGAGACTCTTGAATGTACTTATTCATGTCTTCAGGTGAAAACACCGGACTGAAATACACTGAGCAATAAACAGAGAGGCAGGTGATAGGTGGAGCACAATGAGACACAGGTGGCAGCAATACAGGTAATAATGAGAAACAGATGAGGGACGGAGTACTCAGTAATACAGGGGCCCGAGTAGAGCAGGAACACATGGCAATACAAAACCACAGACTGACAGCTAGGGGAAACACTGGAGGTGCTGACATGTATAAAAATGACCTGGATGAAGATGCATATCGGTGGGTTAGTAACTTAGCCAAGATTTGTGGAGCATTGGATTAGTGTAGAAGATTTGCAAAGAATGCAACATGTTGTAGATCAGTTGCAGATAAGGGTTGAGAAATGGCAGATGGAGGTTATCTACGATAAATACAAGGAGACAATACACCTTTAAAGACAAGATCCTTTTCAGTGCTACTGAGCAGACAGATCTTGGGATCGAAAGCCATTACTTTTTGCAAGTGGCTATGCAGATCGATGAGGTAGTTAGGAAGACTCATGGAATGCTTGTTTTCACCATATGAGGCATTGAGGTCAAAAGTCAGGAGATTAAGCTGCAACATTTTAAAACTCTGGCTCGGCCACATCTCGGGTATTTCATACAGTTCTGGTCATCCCACAATAGGAAGGATGCTGATATTTGGGAAAGGGTGCAGAGGAGATTTACCAGGACGCTGCTTGGTTTAGAGGGCATGTGCTGTCATTAAAGTCTGGATAAACTTGTGTTCTTTCTTCTAGAGAATTGCAGACTGATGGAAGATCGTTAGAGGTCTATAAGATTATGAGAGGCACAGATGCAGTGGACAGACTCTACCTGTTTCCCGAGGTTGAAATGGTTAATACCATAGGGCAGGCATTGACTGTGAGAGCGGGTAGGCTCAAGGGGCTTGTGAAAGCAGTTATTTTACTCAGTGAGTCATAGATGCCTGGAATGCGCTGCCTGGGTTTAGTAGTGGAGGAAAATATAATAGAGGTTTTGAACAGACAATTTGGGTGGGTACAGTGTAGGTAAGAAGGATTAATATTTGTGTGTTTTTGTTTTGATTTTTAGCTGGCATGTCACAACACTGAGGACTGAATAGCCTATTCCATGTTTCCAGTAATGCAAAAAAAAAGTTTGTCTGTTCCTACCTCCTCAACACAAAGTAATAGTTATGTTGTGATTATGCGGGCAGTGGGAAATCATGCCTCTTGCGCTTCTTGATTTCGTCACAGAGATTCAGTGTCAATCAAACCCGACTCTTTCCTCTGGTAGACATCTTCATTAACTCCGTTCAATATTTGCATTTACTGGGGTCTTCCTCCTCCTAACACAAATGTTAAGGTTTATGGTTGTTAATATGCTACGCTGATGGGGTTGCTACTTGTGATTGATGTGGGGGTGATGTTGGATTGTAGTGAATGACTACTGGGTTAGTGTCTATAGGTATCTATAGGAGGGGGGTCGGTGATGTTAAGGGGAGGAATGGTAAATGGAAATGCAGCCCTCCCCATGGGAAGAGAGGGGCGTGGAACGGTCCTGGTGTTAACTAAGCTTGTTCGTGGGGCTGTGGCCAGGCATAGTCGGGGTGCGGTCCGGGCTCGTTGTGTAGTGGACCCTTAGCCTTCAGGATTAGTTTTAAGGGTAAGTTTGTGGATGTCTATATGGGGCTGGAGGAAAGAGCGTGTTGGAGTTCAGTGTCGGAAGATATGTGTGGCTGTGGCAGATAGGGTTGTGTAGCCACTTTAATCTGGCCCGTGCCTTTTACTAACCGTGTCGAATATCACTTGGCTTAATTAACCGGTGTGCACTGTACTGGCTAGGTATTATGGGATTTGTAGGTCTGTGATTACTCGGGAGTGGGAAGATCATCTCTCTTGTGCTTCTTGATCACTTCACTCGAAATTCACTATCATGCAACGCTATCATTTTGCTCTGACCCACGTCCTCTTTAAATTGGACCAACACTTGCCTTTATTGGGATATTCTTCCGCCTTAACAAAAATTTTATAAATTATGGTCATGACTATGCTAAGGTGATGGGGTTTCGACTTATGATGGATATGGGGTGATGATGGATTGTAAGGAATGAGCCCTGTGGTGTGGGTTAGGGTTTATAGTATTTATAGGAGGGGAGTAGGCATTAGGGTTGTGAGATGGAGATGCAGGCCTTCCCATTGGGAGAGAGAGGAGATTGGGACATGATATTAAATGTGTTCGTTTGTGATGCTAAGGTTAATCAGGGAGCAGTAGGTGTAGGCCCTTGGATGTTAGGATTCCGTTTAAGGGTAGGGTTGGGCGATCTATATGTGTGTCTGTGGTAGATAGGGTTGTGGAGCCACATTAATCTTCCCCTTTCATTCAGCTGGTCCAGCACCACTTGGGTTCTATAACTGGAATTTCTGGGGGACACACCATCAGTAATGTAACCTGGGCTCTTTGTGTCTTTTGGGTTTTTAATCACTAAACACCCTTGGGCAGGCGACCCGGCCAGAACTGATCACCCGGTTTGTGTTACTCCTGTGGACCAAGGTAATAAAGACAATGTCTGTTCGAGGTTTCACATATCTTAGACCTCTTTATGAGTGTTTTACCATGTGGGGAGTGGAATGATTTGAGGCCTAGTTGTTAGGCTTAATTTCAAAGTGAGATGCAACTTCCTTGGTTTAAATTTACACTGGTTTTTATTTTGCACCGGGGTGGGTCGGTTGGCATTGGTTAAATTAACAGAGTTTACTGGCGATTCAGTGCCTCTCCACCCTGTCACTTTGAGCTTAACGGTGAATAGTTTTGTGAGCTCCCAAATTGGGTTTAACTATCTGGTTCCCTATTGTTTCTTGGTATCACGTCTTTTTCATTGGTATTTCGTGAGCCGGGCGATGAAAAGCGTGCCTCTGTTTGTCTCGGTTGTGATTATACTGGCAGTGGGAAAAGCATCGCCATTGTCCTTCTTGATCTCCTCTCTCGAGATTCCGTGTCACACAACCCTGTAAATTTGCTCTGCCCATGCATTAGACTTACTTCAGATGAGGATTTAGGGACACGGATGGGGATTTAGAGTTCCGATTATGATTCAGAGTCAGAGATGCGAAGTGTTTCAGGTCTGATTAGCGTTCAGGGACGGGGACATGGGAGGTTAGAGGTCCGATTATGTCTAGGGTCAGTATGTGGGAAGTCAAAGGTCATATTAGCGTGTTGAGACATGGTTGTGGTGGGTTAGAGTTCAGGTTAGGGTTTAGGGACAGGTATGTGAGGTATTAGAGGTCAGATTAGATTCGAGTTTACGTTAATTGATGTGGGATTTCCGAGGTCACATTAAACTTTCGGGACAGTGATTTAGGAATTTAGAGCTCTGATTCGGGTTTCGGGTCAGGTATGTGGTGAATCAGAGGTGGGTCTGGCGTTTACGGGCATGGTTATCTTGGGCTGGAAGCCAGTTTAGGGTTTAGGGACAAGTCTGTGGAGTGTTGGTGGTCAGATTAGATGAGGGTTAGTTTCAGTGAGGTGGAGTGCTAGAGGTCAGTTTAAAGTTCAGGGAGACTGATCAGGGGATTTAGAGTTCAAGTCAGGATTTTGGGAAAGATATGCTGGGATTTAGTGATCGTATTAGGGTAAGGTGTAGGGATGAGAAGTTATGAGAATCCATACTTACGTTTGGGATCAGGGATCTAGGAGCATAGGACAGGCTGGGCGTTAGAGACCAGGATGTGGAGAGTTAGATCAAATTATTATTAAGGGGTGGAGTGCTAGTGATCAAGTTAGAATATAATTAGCGACTGGGTTGTGGCAGTGTGGAGGTTAAGATTCAGGGGATGGGATGCGATGTTGTGAGATGTCAGATTTAGTTTCAGACCCGGGGTACGGGGGGTTAGTAGACAGGTTAGAATGAGGGATAGGTTTGTTAAGCGGTTAGGGATCCGATTGGGTTTAGTGACAAGAATGTGTGTGGGAGTTGTTCAGATTGGGGTAGTGAGACAAAGATGTGTGGAGAGAGAGGTCAGAATGTGGTTCAGGGACAGATGTCTTAGTGGAGTTAGACGTCAGATTAGGGTTCGGGGGCCGAGATATGGGAAGTTAAGGTTCACATTAAGATTTACGGTCAAGGATGCGCAGTGTTACAAGTCAAGTTAAGATTTAGGGGACTCCGCCTCACGCTGACGAACATGTAACCATTTAACCATATAACCATACAATAATTACAGCACAGAAACAGGCCGTCTGGACCTTCTAGTCCATGCCGAACGCTTACTCTCACCTAGTCCCACTGGTCCGCACTCAGCCCATACCCCTCCATCACCCTCCATGTAAGACATAGTATCTCTCTATCCGCCTTTAATCTCTCCTTTTTCCGACTTAAACTTTGAAATTTCAACTTTATTCAGTCGAATCTGTAGAGCAACAGTTATAATTGTGTCTACCCTAAGAAGCACTAAAAGGAACCCGGACCCAGGCAACGGAAAGCCTAAAAAAAGCTGCGAGTTCTTGGAGGAAACCCCTTGGGTAAAGAGATTAGAGTCTCAAATCAGCTGTATTGGCACTGAAATAACTCAACTAAAAGAGAAATTTCTTCCTTTTGAGGAAATAAAATGACTCTCTGAGCCTCGATCTTAAAGAAGTTATTCGAAATCCGGCTGACCTTTCTTCTCGTTTGAAAAAGGCTCAACAACGAATCGTCGATCTGGAAGCTCGGTCGCGTCGGAACAATATCCGAATTGTTCGATTAATAGGGAAATCAGAACCTGCCAACACAGTTGATTATTTTGCAAAAATGTTTCAGTCTTTATTTCCGGAGGCTTGCTCACAACCGCCAGAGATTGAAATGGCTCACAGTATCGGTGCTTTAAATCTTTTGGATCAAGGTAAAAACAGGCATAATGTTGTGCGTTTTCTTCGTTTTAGAGACAAAGACCGCATTGTTAAGCTTGCAAGAAAACAAAGGTTGTTTCAATTTCAAAGTTCGGAGATCCGCTTTTTGAAGATTTTCCACGTGAAATTTTTAAGAAGCGTGCTGGATTTGCTCCGGTCACGCGTTCAGCTTATCAAAAAAAGCTCTCCCCATCGCTCCAATACCCAGCTAAATTAAGGTTTTTTGTCAAAAATTCTGGGGTTCGTATTTTTAATGACCCAGCCGAAGCATTGCGTTTTATTAACTCTCTGCCTGATGAGTCTGAAGCCTGAAGTTTGAATGATTTACAAATGTTTGATTATCTCGCGACCTGAGGAGTGGTGAAATCGGAAGATTTGATGGTTATAGAAAGTTTTTACCTTAAAATGAACCTTTATCTCTGAAATGGACTGGTTTGGATGGTTTTAACCTTAGAAGACAAAACGGGACTACTGATGAAAGACTGTAGATAACTTTGAACCATCTAGATTTTTTTTTTCTGTTTGTAACATTTAAATGAATCAATTGTTTTTTTGCTCCGTATGCTTTTGTAAAGGTCTTTTTTTAAGTAATTATCTGGATCTCTTTAGTTTTTAAAGATAGATTCGATAATTTAAAGATGGTGATTGTTTTTCATCTGTGCAAATATTTCAAGATTTTTGGACGTGTTTTTCTTTGCTTATCTAATATTATGAAAGTTATTCCCAAAATTGAAGGTCGTATTTCTTTTTTTTTAAAAAAAAAACGCTGTTCCTTCCAAATCAACTACATTGAGTTATATGTCGACTGTAATGAGTTTTATATCCGGAAGAAGGAGACAGATATTACTTTTCATTTTAACTTTTCATTTAGGCAGGTGGAGTTATAATTGCTTTTTATGGATTCTTTGGGGCTTGCGTCAATCGATATCGACTTATTTTTTTCCCCGGGCTTTGTAGTTTGGTGGAATTTTTTCTTTGTTTTCTTTTCTTATTTTTTGTCCCTATTATGGAATCCCGGAGCGTACGCTAATTATTACTATTGCTGTTTATCTCCGCTATTCCCGACTATCTTATCCTGACATGCTTCTAACTACCTTTTTTAGATACAAAGTCTCATGATGATATTTAAATAGTTAATTGTTTTAAGTTGGAATGTCCGTATTTGGAACCATCCTATTAACCGCAAGAAAACATTTAAAACTATTAACCTATTCCAACCTGATATAATCTTTGCACAAGAGACACAAATCAGGTTATGTGATAAAAATCGATTTTTAAAATTTTTGAAGGTTTCTCAGTTTCATGCAAACGCTTGAAATAACATTAGAGGGGTTTCTATTTTTTATTGATTCCAATAATCCTTTTATCCAGGAGGATATTATAGCCGATATTAATGGTAGATTTTTGATAGTTAAAGGAACAACACATAATAGGAAAATGGTTTTGGTTAATATTTATGCACCAAAAGTTGATGATCCCTCATTTTTTTAAGGCTGTCTTTGTTCTATTACCTGATCTAAATGAATATATGTTATTAATGGGTGGTGATTTTAATACTTGTTGCAATCCATTATTGGATAAATCATCATCCAAACACCGACTCCCTAATCGTTCTGCATCACTTATTAATTCATTTTTAATTGATTATGGCTTGATTGATCACGTCTCAAAGTTAAATGCCTATTTACGTGGTCAGATTATTTCTTATATAACTAAACTGAAGAAACAGACAAGAATGGAATTAGATAAAACCTCTAAACAGATTAAAGACTTCGATAACATCAATGCAACCTCTGCAAATATTGTTTTGTTCAAAAGAAGAGTGGAATTACAATCTCAATATAATTTATTATTAACTTATCCTATTGAAGGATATTTGCTTAAATTGAAAAGACAGTTTGATATTTTTGGGGATAAAAATAATAAGCGCTTAGCTTCCCTATTAAGGGCAGCTAGAGCTAAAAGACAATTATTAAAGATTCGTAAAGAAAATGGAGATATAGCAAGTTACCATGAAGACATCAATAATATTTTTCAGAATTATTATTCCGATCTTTATAGATCTCAATTTCCTGCAGAATCCTCCAAAATGAAGGTTATTTTTAGATAAGATAAAATTTCCTCAAATTACTGTTGAAGATCAACAGATGCTTGATAGTCCAATTACTGAGCATGAAATTCAGAAGGTTATGTTGTCAATGCAATCAGGTAAAGCACCTGGACATGATAGTTATTCGGTAGGATTTTACAAAATATTTGGAAGATTAGTTTCTCCATACCTTTTGGAAATACTTCCTGAATCCTTTGAGAAGGTTAGCTTACCTTCTTCTTTTTATAAAGCTTCTATTTCCGCAATCTTTAAGAAAGATAAAGATCCCACTGAATGTTCATCATACAGACCTATTTCGTTATTAAATGTGGATGAAAAAATTCTCTCTAAGATAATGGCTAACCATTTGGAAAATAGTTTAACTAAAATCATCTCTATGGATCAAACAGGCTTTATTAAATGTCGTTCCTCTTTCTCCAATGTTCGGAGATTGATGAACATTATATATTCATCATTATCTAAGGAACCCGAATGAGTTATTTCTCTTGACGCAGAAAAGGCATTTAATAGAGTTGAATTGTCATATTTGTTTAAAGTATTAGAAAAAAATTGGTTTTGGGAATAATTTCAATAGGTGGATTCAAATGATCTATAAGAATCCTAGGGCTATGGTTAATACTAATAATTTCCAGTCCTCTTCTTTTTTTCATTTTCACATGGTACTAGACAGGGATGTCCATTAAGCCCTTTAGTATTTAATCTTGTACTGGAGCCTTTGGCCATAACACTCCGTGAAGCTAAAATTATTCATGGTATTTCTATGAATGGGACCATACATAAGACTTCTCTTTTCGCAGATGATCTTTTGTTTTTCATTTCGAACCCTGAGGAATTAATTCCTAATCTTTTGGAAATACTAAAAGATTTTGGAAAATTTTCAGGATATAAACTTAACTTGAATAAAAGTGAATTGTTTCCATAAATGCCCCTGTTTTATTTATAATGATATTGCATTTAGAATAGTTAATTCTTTTAAATATTTAGGTATTACAATTACTAAATAATATAAAGATCTTTATAAGACTAATGTAGTTCCTTTAATGGACTCCATGAAACAACTATTTACTAGATGGAATCCACTTACTCTTTTTTTAATAGGTCGTATCTATGCCGTGAAAATGATGATTTTACCTAGATTTTTATATATTTTTCAAAATATACCTATCTTTTAAATTAATTTTTTGAACAAATTGACTCTATTATTTCGTCCTTTCTTTGGAACAATAAAAGACCAAAATTATAAGTATCAGTTACAAAAATCTAAAAAAGATGGTGGACCTGCACTTCCTAATTTAAGACTGCATTATTGGGCTGTTAATATCCGACAGTTATGTTTTTGGTTATATTGGCTCGATAGGAGCCAAAAAAAAATTTGGATTGCTTTGGAGTTAAAAGCTGTCAAACAATTTTATTGAACCTAATTATTAGGAACTCGATTAACTTTACAGCTCTCTGAAATTCCAAATTTAAATCCCTACCTTGATATTAAACAGTCCTTACGGATTTGGTTTCAGTTTCGCAATTTTTAAAATTTTAAACAACTTATATTGTCTAGTTCTCTAAATCGAAATTTTTAAAGAAATTTTCAACAACGCATTGCTCCGTTCCTAATGTTCTTTTTTTTCTTTTTTTCCCCCTTTTTTTTGCAGTTACTGTTCTTTTAATTAGTTGGTGTTCTCTTTTTTTTCTTTCTTTTCCTTATAATTTTTTTTTCATTTTCATATATTACGATCAGATTTTTATCTTCAGCTTTATTAATTGTACATATATCAATTCGTTGAAATTTTGTATCATTGTATAGCTGTGGAAAATTATGTATCAATAAAAAGATTCTAAAATGAAAATGAAAAGTGAAACGCAACAACTCTGTGTCATGGAGAAAGAATGTACAACGTTCTCATTTGAAGGTGTGAATAAACAAAACTAAACATTGTTATTTTGGGATTATGACGCAATTAATATAACTGAAAACAAATCTGAATTGTTTGTTTAGTGGGCTGTCACTAATGTGATTAACCATGTGGTGTGATTAATTGTCAGAGTGCACTTTCGTCTCCTGTATAAGAGCGTGCAAAGCAATCAACTGTAGATATCGGCAGTTGGACTATTTTCAAATGATCACCAATCTACACCGAAAATGGGATATCCCGCAATTTACTACTTTGCAAGTATTTACTATCCTGTACTGGCAGCGATTGGTATCCCTGGTCAGTAACTGGAATTCGCTACTGCTCTATATGTGTGGTTTGTTCTTGTAGCATTTGCTACAGATGGTTGCTCGTCTTGTGTGTTTTAAGCTTGTTCAGGTTCAAATATATATTTTATTTTATGCTTTCATGTTTCTTTGGAATTGTTACTCGTTTCTTAAGTTCGGTCAGTTTGCCAATATTAACAATTGATTGAATGTTTATATCGATACAATTCTAGCATTTTTAACTTACTCGACAGCTTTACCAGTAGATATTGCTCTAAATCTGATTCTGCATCGATGCAGAACCTCAAACGTTTACTAAATTAACATAAAATCTTTAGCACCGCTCTCTCTGCGAGCTCTCCGGATTTTTTGGCAGTCTACCAATTCTTACTCTTCATTTTAACACTATCGATGCAATGCTCCTCAGACAGGATGAAGAGGTCAATACTCCCCAATGCCATTAGGCTTTACAATTCAACCGCCAGGACTTAAGAACTTTTTTTTAAGCTATTATTAATGCTTTTTGAGTTAGTGATTTAGAAGCATATCATATTTTTACTGAGTTAAGTATTGTATGTAATTAGTTTTTGCTACAACAAGTGTATGGGACATTGGAAAAAAGGTTGAATTTCCCCATGGGGATGAATAAAGTATCTATCTATCTATCTATCTATCTATCTATCTATCTATCTATCTATCTATCTATCTATCTATCTATCTATCTATCTATCTATCTAACATAATGTATATTTTTTCTCTTATTTGTCAATCTGTCTTTGAAATTCTCACAGTAACTTTGAAAACTCTTTTGTTTTACCATATTCTCCTTGTTTGGGCGGCTTTAATTTAGGTAAGCATTATTTTACTTCTTACATCCATCTCACAACATGTGGGAGTTGAAATCTTTATATTGCGTCTCTGTCGCGATGTACAAGATTCAAGTTTATTTGCCACCTGTACTTCGAAGCCCTCAATCCACTGCAAAATGTTATCTCCAAAGAAACGGTCTCCCTGAGTCCATTTTATTTCCGCAACATATAAAACCTTGAGCAATATCAACTACAATGGTGGGACTGTCTAGATGTGTGGGTCAATAAGGCGCCCACCGGAATGTCTGTTGTCAACTGGAAAGCTGTGGCTCAACTGTTACTCTGTTCGGTCATTATCATCCAATCGAAGGACAGTGACGGAACAAGATTTACACTTTCTGAATCGAAGCCTGCCTAACCCGGCATGGGATCAGATTTCTGAGGTTCACTCAATCCGATTCAACACATTTCTATGCAAGTATTACAAGTATAAATGATCAGGGTTTATACGCATGAACTTAACTTTTCTTTGCTTCCTTGCAGTTAATTTAGTGGCGATTGTGATCCTGTCTCTGGGAAACTGCGGACTCTCTCGATGCATCTCCCGTTACCTGGTGAGAATGGCAGCAGCAGACTTATTGGGTGTTATTATTGCTGTTATACTCTCTGAGATCAATAATATTTATAGCTATGCCCTTCCTTTACTCATTACACCGGTTTGCGCCCTGACCCATGCCCTGAGGCTCGCAACCATGGACTGTTCTGTTTGGCTCACGGTAGCATTCACCTTCGATCGCTGCGTTGCAATCTGCAGTCAAAAGCTGCGGGACCGATACTGCACCGAGAGAACGGCGACTATTGCGATTGCAATTGTGGGTTTAGGAAGCTGTGCAAAAAGTGCCCCATTATATTTTGCGGTAGAACCCTACCTTATCATTGATAACGTGCCCTGGCGATGCATTTTGAAACCGGAATATGTTACTTTACCAATGTGGAAAGCATACCAGCTGTTTAACACCATCACGACACCTTTACTGCCGATCGGTTTGATTCTAATTTTTAATGCTTTAACAGTTAGTCATATCATCGCTGCAAACAGAGTTCGCCGGGGGCTCAGGAACAGCGGAGAGAAAAAGAATGATCCAGAGGTGGAGAACCGGAGAAAGTCAATACATTTGTTGTTCGCTCTGTCAGCCAATTTCATATTGTTGTGGATCCCCTTTATTGTATATACTATGAACTGGCAAGTTGAGAATTACTCTTACACTGACAGATATTTGAACACCCCGACGTAATCCTGCAACAGTTTGGGTTCATGTTGCAGTTTCTCTCCACCTGCACCAACACGTGTATCTACACTCTGTCACAGAGGAAATTCAGGGCGGAGCTAAACCATGGAGTTAAATATCTGGTTACATTAAATGGTCGGTTCTGTAAGTAAAACGCAAGTCCAATTGAAAGCTCTGACGGGAGTTCAAGCCTATTTCTATATTACTTATATCTGGTAAATGTGCCCATGTTCCTTCAGCCGGCTGAGCGAATGTTTGTAGTTTGCGGCTTCCAGTGAGGTCAGCAAAATTAATTCCATTGTGTGGCGGAAGAAACAGCAAAAGGCGCTGATGCGACCGCAACATCAGCAGAGAATTGCATTAATTTTTTGGATTAACGACCGAATCGCGACCTACGAACGCTGTGAAGCAAATATGATTTCTCTTACATTGGTAGAATTCTATTCTAATTTTCTGGACTATGGATCATTCCAGGGATTGCTGAGAAATGTGCCTGAAAAATGGAAAACCGGAGTCAGTTAAAGTCAGAAAGAATACCTACAACTTCCATTATAACAGTGCGAAATATGTGACAACTGCCTTTTCATTCAAAAAGCGAGCGGTCCCTTCCAAAGCGGGAAGTTAAAACTGCACGATGCCCCAATCTGACCCATAAATGGAGATGTGTAGCAGTCTTACTGATAGGGGACGATATTAGGATGCAGCTGTGGATTTTATTTCTGTGTTACTTTTCCCCGTAATTAAAATGTCCACTCTGCAGAAGCGTTGAATCTAATATATTGTGTCTACTAATGTTATGGATTTAAAATATCGCAAATTGCGATCATCTTCGAACAGGACATGTCCAATGCTTCACCCGGCACGGTTGCTGAATTATATAGAAATCATAAAAAAACGCCAGCGTGAAGAAGCAGTCAAATTGCATCTTGAGGGAGCATTCCTACCTCAGTTGCATTTCCTGTTCTGAACACTTGATGTCCTCGTACTTCCAAACATTCCACACCGTGACGCGGTGGATATGAGGAACTGGGCCCAACTTCTAGTGACATTATATGGTCGGCTCTGTGGATAAAACACAAATTCAACTGTAACTTTTCCTGGCAGATCAAATTAATTTCTATATAAATCATCTCTTGTAAATACGTCACATATTCTAGCAGGCTGGTCGCCGAAGCTTAGTAGCTCAGATTTGGAAACAAGATCTGAATCAGGCACAAGGTGACTGGTATATACTGTTACCAGCGGGAATACTTACAACGAATAATAATAAAACTATTAATCAGAATAAGAAGCAAATTAAATTAAAGTGGTGGTGCAGAAAGGAAAACGAGTACTGTTCATGCATTCAATGTCCATTTGGATATCTGATGGCACCGCTAATTAAAGTTTTCCCGCCAGGAGCCACAGAAACAGTGTGTTCTCGGAGAGTTGGCACGAATCAAATGAAACCATTCCATGTCTGAATAATTTTTATAACAGGCACCATCGCCCCCAATCTAGGGTAGAGAGGGTGAACAGCTGGAAGTGTGCACATCACCGAGGACTTCGGATGGTTTGTATATCCCGGCTGTGTGGTTAAAGGAAAGCACAGCAGCGCCTCTTTCACCCCAGATCGGCAAGAGTCCCGAAATCCTAGTAATTTTCCGCAGGGGCACAATTGAGAGCTTCCTCACTGGCTGTATCCCTGCCTGGTATGGGACCTGTATTTCCCTCAATCGCAGGACTTGGCAGAGAAAGGTGCGGACAGCCCAGCGCAACTTCCCACGATTCAGGACATTTACAAAGACAGGTGTGTAAAAAGGGTGCGATAGATCACTGGGGACCCGAGTCATCCCGAACACAAACTGCTCCAGCTGCTTCTATTTAGAAAGACAACACCTTCATACCGTTTATGAGACATTGTACGGTCAGTCCTTGATGTCTAGTGAAATAAGGATAACCGTGATATAGTCTTCTTTGACGGGGACTGAATCTTGACAAAAACTCGCGATTTGAAGCAGCAACATGACAGCTATTTTGGTGAATGTTCTAGTTCCCTTTCGACAAACAAATATTTCCATCAGATATCGGCAGATGAGAACCCGTGTTTGCTTTCTGTCCAAATGTTTCTTGGCTCTCAAATTCAAAACCTGCGACAAGACATCCCTTCTTAGATATGGGCTCAATACTGTTATCAATACTCCAAGTGCAGCCTGACTACTGTCCCCTACAGACTCGGCATTATCTTCTTGCTTTCATATTCTAATTTCCTTGAAATAAATGACAACATTGCATTTACCTGCATTTTCACAGACTCGACCTGTAAATTCACCTTCTCGGAGTCTTGCACGAGGACTGTTACGTTCCTTTGTACCTCGGATGCTTGAGCCTTCTCCCCATTTACATAATAGTCCGCACTACTGCTCCTTTCACCAAAATGCATAATCATGCATCCCCAACACTGTATTCCATCGACCACATTTTTGCTCATTCTTCCAATTTGTCCTTCTACAATTGCATTGCTTCCTCAGCACTATCGACATCTCCACTTATTTCATCGGCAAAGAATGACACTAAGTCATCAATTCCCTTATCTAAATCATTGACGAGCAATATGACCTGCAGCGGTCCCAATACTGACCGCTGAGGAACATCACGAGTCACGGACAGCCAAGCAGAAATGTCCCCCTTCTTCCCACTCCAGCCTGTCAGCCATTCCTCTATCAATGCCAGTATCTTTACTGTAACGCCCTAGCATTTTATCCTGCTACGCAGCCTCATGTGAGGCACCTTATCAAACTTTTTCTGAAAATCCCAGTATATGAGATTCACTGCCTCTCCTTTGTCTATCTTGATTGTCACTTCTTCGAAGAACTCTGACAGGTCTATCGGGCAAATTGTCCCTTCGCAGAAACCATGCTGACTTTGATATGTTTCACCTTTAGTCTCAAGTACCTGGAGACTTCCTCCTTAACTATCTAACATGATCCTAACCCCTGAGGTTAGGATAACTGGCGTATAATTTCCTTTCGTTTCCTTCTTTCTGAAGCAGAAGAGTGACATATGCAAACTTCCAGCCGTGCGGCATCATGGCAGAACCAACTGATTCTTGAAAGATCTTAACCAATGCATCCGTTATCTGTTAAACAACCTCCCTCAGGATGCTGGGATTTAGTCCATTTGGCCCACGTGACTTATCCATCATACGACCTTTGAGTTTGCCTGGTCCATATTTCTTTGTAAGAGCAATGACACCCTCTCCTGTTTCACTGATACTCACAGACCCTGGCACAATGATAGATTCTTCCGCAGTGAAGACAGATGCCAACAGTTTTGACCCCATATCTAAGAAAGGATGTCTTGCCGTAGGTTTTGAATTTGAGAGGCAAGAAACATTTAGCCAGAAAGCAATTAGTTACTACCATGGCGCTCTCAAACTTTTGACCTTTTCTTTCAACCTAACAGGAACATAAAGATTCTGTACCCTCAAAATTTCACCTTTAAATGAGCTCCATTTCTCTATTACATCCTTCCCAGAAAACAAATTGTCCCAATCCACTCTTTCTAAGTCCTTTCGCATCTCCTCAAAGTTAGTCTTTCTCCAATCAAAAATCTCAACCCTGGGTCCAGTCCTATCCTTCTCCATAATTATATTGAAACTAATGGTATTGTGATCACTGGACCCAAAGACTCCCCAAAACGTACGTCCGTCACCTGACCTACCTCATTCCCTAACAGGATATCCAACACTTCCCTTTCTCTAGTCGGTACTTCTATGTATTGCTGCAAAAAACTATCCTGCACACATTTTACAAACTCCTAACCATCCAGCCCTTTTACAGAATGGAATTCCCAGTCTATATGTGGAAAATTAAAATCTCCCACAATCACAACCTTGTGCTTACTACAAATATCTGCTAACTCCTTACAAATTTTCTCCTCTAATTCTCGCTCCTATCAGGTGGTCTATAATACGCCCCTATAAGTGTTACTGCACCTTTCCCATTCCTCAATTCCACCCAAATAGTCTCCATAGATGAGCCCTCTAATCTATCCTACCAAAACATAGCTGTAAATTTTTTCGGACAAGTAATGCAACACCTCCTCCTCCTGCCCCTCCGATTCTATCACACCTGAAGCAACGAAATCCAGGAATATTTAGTTGCCAATCACACCCCTCCTGCAACCATGTTTCACTAATAGCTACAACATCATATTTCCGGGTATCAATCCATACTCTAAGCTCATCCAGCTTTCTTACAATGCTCTAGCATTAAAATAGATGCATTTAAGAATCTCTCCACCTCTTCCTCTCTGTTTATCCCTAACAATGCGATCAACTTTATTATCTTTTTCTTCCTTCTCCCTTACATCTTCAGTCTGAGCGCTCCCCTTCTCTATCGCCTGCCTATCCTCCCTCAAACACTGTCTACTTGCTTTTCCCATTTGTGAACTAACCTCCTCTCCCCTAGTCTCTTCAAATTGATTCCCAACTCCTAACCCTTCTAGTCTAAAGTCTCCCCAGTAGCCTTTGCAAATCTCCCCACCAGGATATTGGTCCACCGAGGATTGAAGTGTAACCCGTCCTTTTTGGACAGGTCAGAACTGCCCCAAAAGAGGTCCCAATGATCCAGAAACTTGAATCCCTGCCCCCTGCTCCAAACCCTCAGCCACGCATTTATCCTTCACAGCATTCTATTCCAACTCTCACTGTCGCGTGGCACAGGCAGTAATCCTGAGATTACTACCTTTGCGATCCTACTTCTCAGCTGCCTTCCTAACTTCCTGTATTCTCCTTTCAGGGCCACTTCCCTTTTCCTACCTATGTCATTGGTACCTATATGTACCACGACCTCTGGCTCCTCACCCTCCCACTTCAGGATATTTTGGACGCGATCAGTAACAACCCGAACCCTGGCACCATGGAGGCAAACTATCAGGGTCTCCTGATCGCGTCCACAGAATCGCCTACCTGACCCCCTAACTATCGAGTCCTCTATTACTGCTGCCTTCCCCTTCCTTTCTCTACCCTTCTGAGCTACAGGGCCGGAGGTACGGCCACTGTTGATTCCCCCAGGTAGGCTGTCCCCCCTAACAGTACTCAAACAGGAGTACTTATTGTCAAGGGGTACAGCCACTGGGGTACTCTCTAGTACCTTACTTTTCCCCTTCCCCCTCCTAACCGTGACACACCTGTCTGCCTCCCGTGGTCCCGGTGTGACCACCTGCCTGTAACTCCTCTCTATCACCTCCTCACTCTCCCTGACCAGACGAAGGTCATCGAGCTGCAGCTCCAGTTCCCTAACACGGTCCCTTAGGAGCTACAGCTCGGTGCACCTGGCGCAGATGTGGACTTCCGGGAGGCTAGGAGACTCCGGGACCTCCTACATCCGACACCGAGAACAACAAGCTGCCCTCACACTCATACTTCCCCGTTCCTCAAATCAGTTAACTGCTGACTGCATATATAACATGGCTTCTCCGTAGAGTTATAATGAAATGGTTTCTTTGTGGGTAACTGATAAGGTAATGCTCTGTTTAGTTGGAATGTTTGGGTGATAATTATTGACTACGGAGGAACTAACCAATGGTAGCAATGTTGTTCTATCTGTACGTGTGATAATCTGGAGTGAGGGCGCGGGTCTTTTTTTCGGGAGGAGAACCGAAGAGGAAGGACGTGCTGGACCCTTTGGTCCCAGGTTGGTCCCAGGCGGCGGGTCGGGGAGGTCGGTGAAGATCGAATGGTGGAGAGAAAGCTTCGATAATTGAGCTCCAGCAGTTGTGCATGAACTGATCGAACTCTAATAAGTTTTGGCTCTCCTTTCTTTTTATATTGTATCGCTATTAATTACCTAGTTCCAGTAAGATTTATAAAGAGTAATCTGTAAACGTGCATTGTGTGCTGTCTGATATTGAACGTGCGAGTTTGTACCAGTGTGCATTACACAGCATCCACGCAAACGGGAGACACGGTTTGGCGGGTGGACGGATTTTCCCCGAGACAAATACAAGCCGATAGTCCTGGCCGTTACATCTGTGGGCTGCTCGTCCCGGGATTGAATTCTGTGGATGCTGTGTGACCACTCTGCTTAAATAAAATACAGTCGGGATGGCGGCAGCTGCTTTTCGGCGATGGTGTGCGGCTGCTAAGGTGGCAGAGAGCAATGCGTGCGTGCTGGGGGGGGGGGGGGGGGTGGAGACTAGCAACCGGATGAAGCGTTACTCCGAGGTCTGAGTGCGGTTAAAACGTTTGGCAAAGAGGAGATTGTATCGCGGAACTTTGATTTTGAGGCAGATACAGATATAGTGTTAGTGCATTCAAGGACATCGGTGTTTCCATACCAGGCTGTGATGCAGCCAGTGAATACACTCTTCACTCTACACATCTCTAGAAGTGTGTTAAAGTTTTAGATGTTATCCCAGATGTCTGCAAACTCCAAAGCAAGTAGAGATTTTGCAGAACTTCCTTCATAACTGGATCTAAGTGCTGTGCTCAGGACAGGTCCTCTAACGTAATAACAGCGAGGAATTCAAGGGTGCTGACCCTCTGCACCTGTGAGCCCCGATAAGGTTTGATTTGTCCTATGCTTTCCTTCTGCTAAAGTCAATAATCATTTCCTTTGTCTTACTGACATTGAGTAAGTAGTTGCTCTCGGCACCTGTCAGCCATTTTCAATCTCATTCCTCGCTGCTGATTCATCACCGTTAATTCAGCCTACGGCAGTGTTGTTCTCCACAGACTTGACCTTACCCACACAGTCCAGCGCTGTGAATCACAGGAGAAGTGAAATGAAGAGTATTGCAGGAATGATCGGTAATTCCATAGTTAGTGGAAGAGAAACGAGATTCTGTGGACGCGATAGAGACTCCCGGATGGTATGGTGCCTCCCAGGTGCCAGGGTAGGGATGTCTCAGATCGGCTCCATGGTATTTTAAAGAGGGAGGTTGAAGAGCTAGAAGTCTTGGTTCATATTGGCACCAATAACATCGGGAGGAAAGGTGAGGAGGTCCTCAAGAGATATTTTCTTGAGCTAGGTATAAAGCTGAAAAGCAGGGCCTCCAGCACAGTAATCACTCGGTTCTGCCTGTGTCACATGCCAGTGAAGGGAAGAATAGGATGATTTGACATATGAAAGTGTGGCTGTGAAACTAGTGTAGAGGGGCAGGGCTTCAGAATCTGGGGTCATTAGTGAGTGTATGATCTATACAAATGGGACTGCTTACACCTGAACTCGATGTGGGCTAATATCCATGCAGGTAGGTTTCTAGAGTTGTTCGAAAAGGTTTAACCTAATTTGGCAGCGGATGGGAACTGGAGTGATAGGGCTGAGGAGAGGGTAGTTGGTTTACAAACAGCGGCAGTGTGTAGTGAGACTGCCAGCAATGAGAGGCTGATGATAGGACAAAATTTCAGAGGATAAGATGAGATGCAATACAAAATGTTGAGAAAATCGAAAGGGTGATGAATACAGAACTGAAGGTGTTATAATTGATTGCATGCAATATATGGAATAAGGGAGATGAACTTGTGTCGCAGTTTTAGAACAGCATTATGTCGTTGTTGGCATCACTGAATCGTGCCTAAAAGAAGATGATAGCTGGGAGCTTCATGTCCAAGGATATAGATTGTATTGAAGGAACAGTCAGGTAGGCAGAGGGGGTGGGGAGGCTCTGTTGGCAAAAAAATACCCCTCAAATCTTTGAAAGTGGTGACGTAGGATTGCAAGGTGTAGAGTACTGACTTGAAGGGGGTAAATACTTATGCAATCAGTTATTTTGTGTTTTATATTTGTAATTAATTTAGATCACTTTGCAGAGAACTGTTTTCAATTTGACACGAAATAGTTCATTTCTGTTGATCAGTATCAAATAAAACTTAAAAACTTCATGTCTGAATGTGTGTTGTATGTGTCCACTGTTTGAGTTCGATATTTAATAAAGGGCATTGAATAGGAAGGGTTGAATATAAGAACAAAGATCTCCTCTGAAGGTATATGGGGTCCTGGTGAGAGCGTACATGGAACACTGTGCACAGGTCTGGTCTCCCTCCCAGACTCAGCCTGTGGGATGAAGGGAATGAAGAGAAGGTTTCCCAGATTGATTTGGGGGTGAGGTCGGGTCCTCCAATAGATAATACGACCTGAGAATGTCTCAAAATTAGAGAACTAATAAGTGGTCTGACAGAGACAACACATTCCTACAGGGTAGGGGCAGGAATGATTTTTCCCCTGGCAGGGATGCGGAACCAGGATCACAGACTGAAAATTCGAAGACACCTGAGCAGGACTGAGATGAGGATGCTTTTGTAAAAAATTCAAAAGGCAAATTTAGAGGCTCAGCAGTGATGGGAACGCTGCAGGAGAGTGGCGCTGAGGTCAAATATTAGCCATGTACTGAGCGAAGGGTAGAAGAGGCGAGTGGGGCCGAACGGCCAAACATTCTCCTGTTACTGATTTTCGAAGGCACGAGTTTCCCTTTGCGCCGTGTGCTCCCTTGACCTTCAGCTTGTCCGATGACACAAGAAAGTGGTGGGATCTCCGGAGATCCATCCGCAGCCGATGCGGGGCATCTCCCGTCCCTCAGCAGCAGGTGACGGATCTGGAAGGAAGCTACGGAAAAGAAGACCCTCTCCACGGCAGGAGAAGGCCGGGCATCTCCGTCAGTCACTTCACCTCCGCCATCTGAAGGATTCAAGACTCCGGCCTGTGCTGCAGCCTTTACCCGAGGTGCAGTTCCCGATATTCGGCCTCTCCCCGAGTCCACTCGCTCCCGGTTCTAAACGCCATTCCGTACCGCGCGCTCAGCGTCCCGCCCACTGACAGTCCTCAACCAATGAGAGCATATTAGTCCAGGCGGTGGTCACTGATTGACTGTGGGTGGGTCTGAGGGCGGGCTGCTGCCGGGAGCAGGGGCTGTCAGTCACAGTCGGTTCTCAGGATCAAACGAAGTTCCCCGAAACTCAAAGTTCAATGTAAGTTTTATAATCAGAGTACAGGTAAGTCACCACATACAACACCAAGATTCATTTTCCTGCGGACATACTCAGAAAATCTATTGAATTTTAACTGTACCAGCATCAGTGAAAGATCAGCCAGAGTGCAGATGACAACAAACTGTGCGAACGCAAATATAAATAATTAGCAATAAATAACGAGACATGAGATAACCGCAGCGGCTGCTGATGGATCTCCGGAGCTCTCACCGCTCCTATCTGCAATCCGACAGGCTGAAGGCCAAGGGAGAACAAGACGCAAAGGTAAACTCGTGATTTGGAAAATAAAAAAAAGAAACAGGAGTCGGCTTTGCATTCGGCCCCTCACGCGGATCCTGCGCTTCACTCAGAACATGCCTGATCTTTTACCTGAGTTCCACGTACCGTCAATATTCCCATCATCACTGAACCCTTAAACACGTCTTTTGAATGTAGAAACCTTGTGGAGAAAATTCCAATGATTCACTGCTCTCAGGGTGAGGAAATTTCTCATTATCTCAGTCCTGCTGAGGTGACCTCCGAAACATCATTCCTGCCCCGACCCTGTCAATATCCTGTGAGATTGTGTCTGTCTCTTATTTCTCTAATTCGGAGACAGGCCCAGTTCCATCACTTTTCGTGGTGGACGGCAAGAGAGTGTAGATACCCACTGTTGTTCGAGAGCCTGATGGTTGAGGGGTAACTGTTCCTGAACCTGGTGGTGCGAGTCCTGAAGCTAATGAACCATCTACCTGATTTCAGCAGCGAGAAAAGAGCCTGGCCTGGGTGGTAAGCATCTCTGATGATGGATGCTGCTCTACTCCGACAGCGTTTCATGTCGATGTGCTCAGTGGTTGGGAGGATCCACCCGTGATGCACCGGGCCGAAACCAATACCTTGTGTCGGTTCATCAACGGGGCGATGAACTACTTTGTTCATCGCGATCCATGTGAAACTTTCAGACCAGCGGCTTTGACCACAAGAACACCAGACAGTGGTCAGCACGGAATGTCCTGCAGTTACTGCAGAAGGACTGGATGGACACAGTGGAGTGGTTCCCTGAGCAGACAGTCCAGACCATCTGGCAGAATGTCTCATCACCAGATCTCACCAACAGGCAGCGAGACCTCAACTGTCTGGCGGCGAGAGGGCCCCTCCCAGTCTGATCCTTGCTACATGCCCGGAGATCACTCCCACAGCGCGCTGCCCCGAGATTACTGCAGTGGAAACGAGAGGGCCCCTCCCAGTCTGATCCTTGCTGCATGCCCGGAGATCACTCCCACAGCGCGCTGCCCCGAGATTACTGCAGTGGAGACGAGACGGTCACTCACCTCTTTGCGGACTGTGGGCTGGCGAAAATCTGTGGAGAAAGATGCAAGGGCCTGTGACAGAAGGCTCACTGATCCTCGGGCTGTTCTCAGGACGCGCAGGAAAACGGACAGCGAGTGCTGCTGGAAGATCATTAACTCGGAGAAAGACGCCCGAAACTGGTTGGCCTGCCATCACATCGAGATGTCCGGAGAGCAGCGGTTCCCAACCTGGGGTCCACGGTTACTGGTATTGGTCCATGACATAAAAGAGGTTGGGAACCCCTGTTGTACAGGAATGCTGCCTACTGGCACATTCCAGGCTGCAGGGATACCATTGAAACGATAGGGATCCTGTACACTCGACAGGGAGTGGTCGGATTGACTGAGGAAGCCTCACAGTTATTGTAGTAGTGAACCACAGGGGGGACTCATGAGCGACAACAGTCCTATCGGTTTTAACGAATGTATAAGAACACTAAATACCGCATTGCCAACGAATCTAAATTCACCACGTAAAGGTACTGCACGGTTTAGCCATGTGAATAGTTTAGGATGAATTAAGTTTAATTTGATTTAAAAATAAAATCTTCTGGGCTGTATTCAGAGTGAGGGAGGCCGGGCCTTCCATTTAAACTGGGACGGACATGTGTTAAGTCCGAAAGTTTCTTCACATGATGGGCTGCTGAAATCAGAACTTCACCGAAAAAGAATGTTTTCCATCCCGTGACGTAAAGTGTCCAGTCCTGCAGCCACAGGCCTGTCATCACCATTGCATCTGTCTCCTCGCAGCACAATATTCTCTCTACATTCCAAGCTGCCTGGCATAAATTAATTTAATAGTTATTTCAGATATCTACTTAGTCGCCGTTTTACACCCAGTCTGAATCTCTTCAGATCTGGAGAAAAATAAAATCAAACTGCTGGAGAAAATCAACCGATCAGACGCCATCTGTGGAGGCAAGGTGCCAATCGAAATTTCGGATTGAAACAGTCCAGGTGAAGGATCGCGACCCGGAAAGTCGATTGTACATTTCTCTCTACAAATGCTGCCTGACACGCTCAGTTCCTCTCGCACCATGTTTCTTACTCGATATTCTGGAATCTGCAGTCTATTGTGCCTCTGTTTTCAGAAGTTGCCCCTTTCAGTCCTGCCTCAGACTGAACCCGGCTCTTCTCTCCGGCTTCATTTCTGTTCTACTTCTTCTTTAGCCCATCACGCCTACTGGGAAACAGGCCGCCCACAGCAACTCGACATTGACCCTTGCCTAGGGCGAAGGTTCAATATGGCTTCTCTTATCACCACACGACTTCAATCGTCGTTGCGGGGAAAGTCCTTCCTATCCCAGGGATGAGGACTTTGGAGATTCATTTGACGTTTCTGTCGCACTGGCTTCTTTACTGGATGGGGTTGCTAGCCCCATGTCCGACCCTCCTTCTTTCGCAGCTGGGCTTGGGCAGTCCATAGCCGAGTTTTCATTTCTGTTCCAACCTGCTTAATTTGTTTCTGATAACATCCTGATATGATAATGGCCACAATTCTTTCCCATTGAATAAACGCAGCGACATAATATTCAGTCCCTGAGACTGCAGCGCGTGTAGTGGACAATCGCGGTACTGCAGGGGATCAGCAGCTCCCCGAAAGTGAAAGCATTCTGAATCAGGAAGAGCCGGGAGTTAACATGGCTTCGAAAGGCCAGCTCGAGAGTTTAACCGAGGAGGCAATTTGTGCCATCTGCCTGGATTTCTTCACCGATCCGGTTTTACTGGACTGCGGTCACAACTTCTGTCGTTCTTGTATCACACGGTATTGGGAAAGGGAGCAGAGAAACTCCTGCCCGGAATGTAGAGAGGTGTTTGCTGACCGCACCCTCAGGGCCAGTTGGGCCTTAGCAAATCTGGCTGAAAAAGCTCGAAATATGTACCTGAACCCAAAAGGGAAGGAAAGTAAACTTCACTGCGAGGAACATGAGGAAGAACTGAAGCTGTTTTGTGAAACGGACAAGACACTGATCTGTCTGATCTGCAGAGATGCGCAGGAACACAGAGAGCACCGCATCATGCCGATTAAAGAAGCTTTTAAAACATGCAAGGTAAAACGAACCCGAATTCGATACCTACCCCATCCTCCCTTGTACTACCTAACTCCACACGGGTCTCCACAACCAAGATTCTCCCCACCTTTCGCCATCTCCACCAAGCACATTTGTCACTTCCACAGCCCAGTCCCAACCCACCCGAGCAACTCTCCGCTCATCTGTAGGGATCGCTCTCAACTTACTGTAAATCACTTATCTGCGCTCCTCTCCACTGATTTCCCTCCTGGCATTGATACCTGCCACGGGTCAGGTGCTACACCGCATTTCTACACATCCTCCCTCGCCACCATTCAGGTTCCCAAACAGCTCGAATTCCTCCCGTTTCTTCGATGGTCGATTGCCCTCTCCTATTAGATTCCTTTTTATTTAGTTATTTACTTCTTCCACCCGTTCCCTTATGGTTTCTCACTTGATCACCCTCCCCCCCGTTCCCCCTCCAGTTGCTTCACCTGTCACCTGCCAGCTGGTTCTCAAACCGAATCTTTTTATACTGGCTTCTGTCCCATTCCTTCCCAGTCTTAATGAAGGGTCTCATCCCGAAACACCGACTGTTTATTTCCCCTGAACAGATGCTGCCTGACTCACTGAGTTCCTCCGGCATTTTGTGTGATAATCGGGTTTGATCACCTGTTTCTTTTGATGCATCTTTGTTTCTATTTCCTTCACTCTCTGACTTCCAGGATCAGCTAAAATCTTCTCTAGACTCTCTCACAAAAAAGAAGTCAGACTTCCAAGAAAAGTAGCACCAACAGAAAGAGAAGATTTCCGGAGTTCGGGTGAGGCTTCCTGAGCGGAATTTCTGATATTACTGTCGAGTTTTGCTCCCTTTAATGCGGAATAGCAGAGTATCGCAGCTGCAGTGACCTGGGTTCGATCCTGACCTCTGCTGCTGTCTGTGTGGAGTTTGCATGCTCTCCCTGTGACCATGACAGTTTCAGACACATTCCAAGGACATGCTGGATGAATGGTTAATTACAATTAACCCTGTGAACGTGGGGGAGGGTGTATGTGAGTCAAGTGGGAGATAATTGGTCAGTGATAGGGAAGAGCTTTCAGGAACACGTGATGGAATGACTTTGAGAGGAATGCTTTGACAACTAGCAGGGACTTTAATGGACCCGAAAATTAATGTAAGGTCATAAGGAAATATAACACAGCAATACAGTAAATTAATCTTCACGTTTCATTCAATAGGAACAGTCCAACAACGTTCAGACCCATATCACATCCCAGTTTGCTGAACTGCGCCAGATTATCACTGAGAAAGAGCAGAGATTACTCAGGGATCTCAGAGAAGCAGAGGAGAGAATTCTGAATCGAATGGAGAAAAAACTTCTAAAGATTCAAGATAATATAAGGTTCATTGAGGAGAACATCGTAAAGATAAAGGAACAGATGGAAAAAGAGGACAGTGTGATATTTCTCAAGGTGAGGGATTATCTTTCAGTTTGCTTCTGTCAATGTACACTAAAGGATCAGTGGTATGTTTGAAATGATCACAGCATAACGGCCAATTCTAACAAATCAATAGGCCCTGCTGGCAGCCTCGGACACATTGTTATACATGTATGACAACCCCCTCACAAAATGTCAAAGATCTGTATCTGATCCTTCATACTTGAAGCGATGAAACGGAAGCGTAATTAATCATAAATTAAACAGCAATGAAGTGGTTAACAAAAGATATGACGTCAGTCTGTCTGCAACTCAAAACTGCCCGGAACAAAGTTCGAATACATAACTTCTTCCCTTCGCTTTTACCACACCCCCACTCACGTGACTAGTTTCCATAATAAACACGCAACACAGAATACAATGCAGACAGAAAACCGATGCTTTGCTCCTCTGACAGCATTACAAATGAGAATAAACTGCTTTTCAGCAGACAATTGATGCAGATTTTCACTATTGCTGTTCTGAAACTGGACTTCCACGACTTCTGTGCATCCCAGGACAGAATGCAATCTTCTCTGAAATGATTTACTCTGATCATAGCACAGAGTTGCTGATTGTGTCCTTAATTACCACATTAAATATCCTCTAAAACTCTCATTAACTCCCATTTCCAGTCACAGGCTGTGAGTGTGTCTGGTGCGGTGGGTGTGAGGGTCTCTCTGTCAATCAGTGAGAACAATGAATGTGACCCACACATCAGACTTATCCTCCATATCCGGTTTCCATCACGTTAGGGAAACGTTCACTGTCTCTACTTTGCTAGATGAGTATCACACGGGATTTTATCACATTCTCCATTATAAACAGGCCATTTTTACCATCTTCCCCTATCCATTTCCCTGCTTCACGATCCCCCTCCTACCTACTCACAACACCCAGCAACAGTGCCCTGATCCCTCATGTGTTTATCCAGCCTCCCCATTACACTCAATCTCTGCTGTTCTGCTTCAAACACGCCTGTGGCAGTGAGTTGCACATTCTCTTCACTAAATTTCTTACGGCATTTACTAAAATCCATCTGGAATTTCATCTCCCCACAAGTCTCCCCATAAATAGAGATATTTTCTCCACTTCCACACAATCAATTCCATCAATAATCAAATTCCTCCATTTTATCTCCCTGACATCATATCCAGATAAAAAAATCCACAACCTGTCCTGTCTTTCCTGTAAGTTTCATCCTCTCATTAATGGTCTAACTTTCGGAAACCTTCCCTGTAATTTACCCCGTGGTTCTGTATTGTGCGTGTGTGTGAGTGACTGTGGGAGTGGGAATTTTCAACACCTTGTAATGATTTGGATGAAATTCAGGATGTGGACAGTAAGTCCAAGTCTAATCAGATTTGTGTTTTTATTTATTTCAGGAGGAAGCTCGTCGGAACAGGAGGTAGGACATGGTCTTTACTGAAACTCTGTAGGGATTTGTAAAATAGCTCAAAATTGCAGTTTATAACCTGCAGTTTAATATTTACAGGATTAATGACGATATCCAGGAATTGTCAGTGACAGATGAGGCCCTACCGGTTGAAAAATCCGATCACCTCTATTTGTTGAACACAGTGCTGAGAGAAACACTTGATGCCATTAACCGAGGTAAAACTACAAAGATTCATTTTTTCTTGTTTATCAGACACAATTAATTCATAACTTGAGGCAAAGATTGGCTGTAATAACAGGCTGAAGGGGAACTGAAGTTTATTCCGCATCAACCCCACCGACTGGGAGGCATCACTCTCACATGGTCAGCTGGAGATGTCAGACCCCTGAACACACCAGCACAGGGTCACAATACAACCAATACACGGGACTGGCAGATGAACCACTGTATCCTCATCCCAGGCACACTGCACTAACACAGCAGGCATGAGTTTGAATCCTACCACAGGAGCTGGGAAATTAATACTGTCTTTATGATTTTGTAGGGAATAAAAGCGGGTATCAGTGTGGTGACAGGGATTGACAGAAAAGTGCACTAGTCTTTCATGCGCTGTCAGTGCAGACTCTGCCTGACACAGGTCCTCCCCATTCTGGTTCCGCAACTCTCACTGCTGTAAGAGGGAGAAGAAGGGAGCAGTGGTGATAGGGGACCCAATCGTCAGGATATTCTGTGGACGTGAACAAGGCACCCTGTTGCCTCCAAGATACCAGGGTCAGGGGCGTCTCCGCTCCCGTCTGCGGCATTTTAGAGAGTGAGGGAAAACAGTCAGATATCTTGGTACATATTAGATCCAATGACATAAGAGGTAAAAGGAAAATCGTCCTGAAAATAGAATTTAGAGAGCTCGGTAGAAAACTGAGAAGCAATACCTCTAATATAGTAATATCTGGATTGCTGCCTGTGCTACATGTTGGCGTGGGTAGAAACAGGAGCATTTGGCAGATTAATGTGTGACAGAGAAGCTGGTAAAGGGGACAGGGTTTCAGGATCATTTGGACCTCTTTTAGAGGGAGGTATGACCTGCTCAAAAGTGACGTGTTGCACTTTAAACTCGGGGGGGGGGGACCTGTATTCTCGCAGACAGGTTTGGTAGAGCTGTTGGGGAGGGTTTAAACTAATTCTGGGGTGTGCAAACAAGAGAAGGGACTCTAGAGAGGACTGATGGCAAAAAACCCGAAGATACCGTGCAGTCAGAATATCAAATACAATACTCAAAGTGTTGTGTCTCAATGCGCGGATTATAGGAAGTAAGGGCGATATATTATCGCTCCTTGCCACATTGAAGGATCCGATGTTCGGGACATCACTGAGTCGTGGCTGAAGGATGGTTGTAGTTGAGAATTGTGTATCCAAAGTTACACATTGTATCGGTGGTATAGGAAGGTAGGCAGAGGGGCTGGCGTGGCTCTGCTGGTAAATCGATGAAAAGATGTGACATAGGATAGGAAGATGTTCAGTCCTTGTGGGTTGAGTTAAGATATTCCAGAAGTAAAGAGGACCCTGATGGCAGTCACACACAGGCCTTCCAGCAGCAGCTGGAAGGTGGTCCGCAGATTACAACTGGAAATAGAAAATGCATGTCAAAAGGACAATGTTATGATAGGTATGGGAGGTTTCAACATGCAAGTCAATTGGGAATATCAGATTGGTAATAGATCTCAAGAGAGTGAGTTTGTTGAATGCAATGTGATGGCTTTCTAGAGCAGTTTGTTGTTGAGCCTACTCGGGAAACAGCTCTACTGGATTGGGTGTTATGTATTGAACCAGAGGTGAGCAGTTAAAAGAAATCTTAGGAAGCAGTGTGCTCACAACATGCTGAGTTCAACTTGAAATTTGATAAGGAGAAAGTAAAGTCTGACATTGGAGTATTTCAGAGGAGTAAAATAAATTACAGTGGTCTGAGAGAGGAGTTGACCAGAGCAAATTGGAAGGAGATGCTGGCAGGGATGAGAGTTGAACAGAAATGGTGTCAGTTTCTGGGAAAATGAGGAAGGTGAAGGATAGATGTATTCCAAAAATAAATAAATACTTAAATGGCAAAATAGTTAAACCGTGGCTGACAAGGGAAGACAAGTTAATGTAAAGGCAAAAGAGAGGGCATATAATAAAGCAACAATTTGTAGGAAGACAGAGGACTGAGAAACTTTTAAATACCTAGAGAGCAACTAAACGAATCATTGCAAGGGGAAAAATGAAATATAAAATTGAATTGAATTGACTTTATTATTTATATCCTTCATGTACACGGGGAGTAAAAATCCTTACGTTACATCTTCATCTAAATGTGAAATGTGCAATTTATAATAATTAGCATGTGCACAGGATAGTCAATATAACACAGAAATACAGTTGTGTTAGCATGAGTTAAGCAGCCTGGCGGTCTTGTAGAAGACACCAACTTACTGCCCACTACTGTACCTACTGTCTTGTTTGTTATTTATTGTAATGCCTGCACTGTTTTGTGCACTTTATGCAGTCCCGGGTAGGTCTGTAGTCTAGTGTAGTTTTTTTTTTTGCTCTGCGTTCTTTTTACGTAGTATAGTGTAGTTGTTGTACTATTTCATGTAGCACCATGGTCCTGAGAAACATTGTCTCGTTTTTGCTGTGTACTGTACCAGCAGTTATGGTCGAAATGACAATGAAAAGTGACTTGACATGACTTGAGAAGCTGTCTCGGAGTCTGTTGGTCCTGACTTTTCCGCTGCGGCACCATTTTCCGGATGGAAACAGCTGGAACAATTTGTGGTTGGGGGTATACTCGTCTCCAGGGAACGTTCGAGCCATTTTTACACACCTGTGTAAAACAAATGAGCAAACAATGTCACAGTGGATATTAGAAGTGTTTTTTTTTCAAGTACGTAAAAAAAACCAGTAAAATAGAGATGAGAGTCGATGTACGACCGCTAGAAGATGAGGGCGGATATATAAATACGGGGGACAAAGTGGCATAAACGTTGCGTAATTGGCCAAACTGCGGATTGAGAGAAACTGGCGCGGGTCAATAGTTCAGACTTTAATAGTTCAGACAGTGTTAAAGGGAAAAGAAGACTAGGCCAACCAGGGCCGTTAACTACAACGAAGCCTACACTGCGACTGAAAAGAACAACTATACATAAAACCAACAACGCTAGTCTTCATAGTCAGTTGTCTGGACAGTCCAATTTCCCAGGCAAGGCCGAATGCAGGCAGTGAAGCGTTTGCTGTGTTCCAAGTCTCGGCAAACGCTACAACGGAATGAATGGAGTAATACGAACACAATGAAGTAATAATTAGCTGGCACGTGCATATTCGCGAGCGCAATTGCCGAAGCTGCTGCGCTGCCGAAAGCGTACTTGTGACACAAAGAGATGGAAGATGAAATAAATGAGTATTTTGCATCAGTATTCACTGTGAAACACACTACTACTGTGCCAGATGTTGAACAGTGCGAGGGAAGAGAAGAGAAGTTACTGTTACAAGTGAGAAGGTGCTCAAAACGGTGAAAGACCTAAAGGTACATAAGTCACCCGGACCAGACGAACTGCGCCCTAGGGTTCTAACAGAGGTAGCGGTAGCCAATGTGGAGGCGTTAGTAATGATCTTTCAAAAATCATTGGACTCTGGCATGGCGCCAGAGGACCGGAAATTTGTAAATATCACACCACTCTTTAAGTAATTAGGAAGGCAGCATTAACATTTTAAAGCAGTAGCAGTGTGCCTACCTGTACGGTTGATCAAGTGTCCTTTGTAAACGTAGATAATCCTCTTCCACTGTAACATGAATTTTAGTATCAACCACAAACCTACGAACTATGTTACCCTCATTCTCACGCAAATCATGAATATGAATGGCTAGTGGTGTTCCGCAGGGGTCGGTGTTGGGACATATCAATGAAATACTTGACGGAATAGAAGGATTTGTTGACAGGTTGCAGATGATACGAAGATTGGTGGAGCGGCAGGTGCTATTGAGGAAACAGTTAGGCTGCACAAGGTCCCAGATGAGGAGAATGGGCACGAAAGTGCCCAATGACATACAATGCTGGCAAGATCATGGCCATACAACTTGGTAGTTGAACTAATGTGCGGATTATTTTTTGAATGGGGATAAACTGCAAAAAGCAAAGATGAAAGTGGACTGAGGAGTCTCCTGCAGAACACCCTAAAGGTTAACCTGCATGTGGAGTCGGTGGTGAGGAAGGCAAAAGTAATCTCAGCATTCACTTCCAGACGTTTAGAATCCGGGAACTGGGATGAGATGCTGAGGCGTCACAAAGGCACTGGTGAGGACTCACACTGAATACTGTAAATTCTCTTTAACACCTCAATTCAGATAACATGTACTCGTATCGGAGAGGGTTCAGAGGAGGTTCACAAGGATGATTTCAGGAGTGAAAGGGTTATCATACATGGGACGTTTGAAAGCTCTGTGTCTGTACTCGTTGGAGTTTAGAAAGATGAGGGTTTGGGGTGAATCTCATTGAAACCTTTCGAATGTTGACAGAATAGATGTGGAAAGGATGTTCCCCATGGCAGAGTAGTCAAGGACTAGAGGTCACAGCCTCAAGATAGTGGGGAGGGAATTTAAGTGATAGATACAGAGAATTATTTTTTTTTAGGCAGAGGGTGGGGAATTCCAGGTACTTGTTACCACATACAGTTGTGGAGGCTCTGTCATTGCATGTGTTTAAGGCAGTTTGATCGTTTCTAGGTTGAACGCAACATAAAAGGGTACGGGGAGAAGGCCGGGGACTGGGTTTGAGGAGGGTTCAACATGGTTGAATGGCGGAGAAGACTCTGTGGGTCAAACGGCCCACTTCTACTCCTATGTCTTATGGTTATCAAACAACCACACTGAAGCATTGTGAGACTGAGCCCGTACACTCCGACCTTCATTGATGCCGGTCAAAGTTACATCTCGGGAGAAGCATACACAGCTTAAGCGGCCTGGCAAAGATCCCTCACACACACACACAAACAGGATTGGCAGATTGTAATCAAAGACCCCAACCACTACCCCCCGGTCTCCGGGAACTCTCTAATTCTCTGCTTCTCCCCACAGTCTCTGTCACCCTGGATGTAGAAACAGCGAATCCACGGCTCGAGGTGTCTGAGGATCGGAAGAGTGTGAGACGGACCGAGACCTGGAGGGATCTCCCTGACACCGGGAAGAGATTCACAAACTGGGAATGTGTACTGGGATCGGAGGGATTCACATCGGGGAGACATTACTGGGAGGTGGATGTGGTGGGGAATCGGGACTGGTGTCTGGGAGTCGCTGCAGAGTCTGTGGAGAGGACGAGAGCGGTCAGACTGAGTCCGGACACAGGATTCTGGGTCATCGGGCGGTATTATAACGTCATCCAGCGAGAGTATGACGTGATCAAACGGGTTTTTGACTTGTTTGGAGTTCTCCCCTCCCCTGAATATCGTATCCTTGCTGATACCATCCCCGGCAGGGTGGGAGTTTATCTCAGTTACGATTCCGGGACAGTTTCATTTTACAACGCGGAGACCAAGTCCCATCTTCACACCTTCACTGGGAATAAATTGACGGAGAAACTATATCCTTTCTTCTGGACTTGGGGTAGAAACCAGTGGCTGAGAATCTGCGCCGGTTCAGCTCCGGGTCTGTAAAAGGATTGGTTCCGGGTACCGGAGTCAGGAGTAAAGTCCCTGTAAATATAAATATTCAGAGAGTGAAATAAACACGAGATGATCCATTATTATTAACTCGTTCGCCTCATCCGTTAACGAACAGAAGCACTACGGATTTAAGATCCCCGGGTCCTAAAATCCACCTGCACGGATACAGTAATATAGGTCAAGCGGGGGCAGTGCTGACTGGAAGAGGGAAGACAAGGTGATTCTTGGTAATGCCATAAGATATAGGAGCATAATTAAGCCATTCAGCCCATTGAATCTGTTTGATCTCCTGGATCCCACTCAACGCCGTCGGCTTGCTATTTGCCATATCCTTTGATGCCCTAATTGATCATGATACATCAAACTCCGCTTTAAATATACCGAAGGAATTGGCCACCCCCGCAGCCTGTGGATACGCTACTCTGGCTAAAATAAAATTCCTCCTTACCTCTGATGAAAAGATCGACCCTCAATTTTGAGGCAGTGCCCTCCAGTTCTGGGTACTCCCGTAATAGGAAACATCCTCTCCACATCCACCCTATCTAATGCTTTCAACATTCGGTAGGTGTCAATAAGGTGACCCCGCATTCTTCTAAATTCCAGCGAGTACAGGGGCAAAACGCTCCTCTTATGTTAACCCTTTCATTCCCGTATTCATTCTGGTGAACCTCCTCTGGGCTCTCTCCAACGACAACATATCTTTTCTGAGATATGGGGCCGAAAACAGTTGACAATATTGTTGAAATAAATGCCAACTATAGAACCATAGAACACTACGGCACAGTACAGGCCCTTCAGCCCTTCATGTTGTGCCGACCTATATAACCCTTAAAAAATTACTAAACCCACACTACCCCAAAGCCCTCCATTTTCTTTCATCTATGTGCCTGTCCAAGAGGCTCATAAATACCCCTACTGATTTAGCCTCCACCACCATCCCTGGCAAGTCATTCCAGGCACTCACAACCCTCTGTGTAAAACACTTACCCCTGACGTCTCCCCTAAACTTCCCTCCCTTAAGTTTGTACATATGCCCTCTGGTGTTTGCTATTAGTGCCCTGGGAAACAGGTACTGACTATCCACCCTATCTATGCCTCTCATAATCTTGTAGACCTCTATCAAGTCCCCTTCATTCTTCTACGCTCCGAAGAGATAAGTCCCAGCTCTGCTAACCTTGCTTCCTATGACATGTTTTCCAAACCAGGCAACATCCTGGTAAATCTCCTCTGTACCCTCTCCTTAGCTTCCAAATCCTTCCTATAATGAGGTGACCAGAAATGAACACAGTACTCTAAGTGTGGTCTCACCAGAGATTTGCAGAGTTGCAACATGACCTCTCTACTCTTGAACGGAATCCCCCTGTTAATGAAGCCCAGCATCCCATAGGCCTTCTTAACTACCCTATAAACCTGTGCAGCGACCTTGAGGGATGTATGGATTTGAACCCCAAGGTACCTTTGTTCATCCACACTCTTAGCTAACTGACCATTAATCCTGTACTCAGTCTTCTGGCATGTCCTTCCAAAATGTATCACCTCACACTTATCCGGATTGAACTCCATCTGCCATTTTCTGCCCAATTTTGCAGCCTGTCTATATCCTTTGACAACTTGCAGCTCCATCCACAACTCCTCCAATCTTCGTGTCATCCGCAGTCTTACTCACCCATCCTTCCGCCTCTACATCCAGGTCATTTATAAAAATCACAAATAGCAGGGGTCATAGGGCAAATCTCTGCGTCTCTCCACTAGTCACCGACCTCCAGGCAGAATACCTTCCTTCCACAACTACCCCCTGCTTTCTTCCTTTAAGCCAATTTTTTATCCAAACAGCTAAGATTCCACTTTTCCCATGCCTCATAACTTTCTGAATGAGTCTCTCGTGAAAGGCCTTGTCAAATGCCTTGCTGAATTCCATGTAGACCACATCCACTGCCCTACCCTCATCAATTTTTTTTGTTACCTCTTCAAAAAAAAAACTCAATCAGGCTCGTGAGGCACGATCTTCCCTTCATAAAGCCATGTTGACTATCCATGAGTAGACTGTACTTCTCCAAATGCTTGTAGATCCTATCCTTAAGAATCTTTTCCGGTAGTTTGCAGACCACCGACGTAAGACTCACCGGTCTATAGTTCCCAGGTTTCTCCCTATTACCTTTTTTAAACAAGGGAATATATTTGCCATTATCAAGTCCTCCGGCACTTCCCCTGTAGCTAAAGAGGATTCAAAGATCATGGCTAATGATCCTGCGATATACTCTCTCAATTCCACAACAACCTGGGGTGTATCATATCTGGCCCTGGGGATTTATCAATCTTGATATTTTTAAGAAGATCCAACACTTCTTCTTCCTTAATCTCCACATTGTCCAGCACACAGGTCTGCTCTATGTCGACCTCACCCTCATCAAGATTCTTTTCACTTGTGAATACTGAAGCAAAGTATTCATTTAGGACCTCCCCAGCCCCCTCCTCCTCCGGGCACATGTTGCCCTCTTTATCCTTTACATTGCATTTGACTTTCTTACCACAGACTCAGCCTGTAAATCAACCTTCTGAGCGTCATGCACGATGATACCTTAATCCATCTGTACCTCTGACGTTTGAATTTTCTCCCCAGTTAGATAATAGTCCGCACTCGTGTTCCTTTTAGCAGAATGCATTATCATACATTTCCCAACACTGTATTCCTTCTGCCAAATTATTTCCCATTCTTCTAATTTGTCTCATTCCTGCTGCAATCGCATTACTTCCTCAGCACTACCTACCCCTCCACCAACCTCCGGATCATCCGCATACTTTGCCACAAAGCCTGCAATACCATTTATCTAAATTGTTGCCAAACGATGTGAAACGTAGCGGTCCCAATACTGACGCCTGAGGAACATTACTAATTACTGGCAGCCAACCTGAACAGGCCCCCATAATTTCCACTCGCTGCCTCCTGCCTGTCAGCCATTCCTCTGTCCATTCCAGTATCTTTCCTGTCATGGCATTGAACTTTATCTTTTTCGGCAACCTTATGTGTGGTACCTTATCGAAGGACTTCTGAAAATCCAAGTAAATGACATCCACTGCTCTCCTCTGTCCACCCTGCTTTTTACGTTCTCGAAGAACTCCTAACCGATTTGTCAGGCAAGATTTCCCTTCCCATTATTTCATTGCGATACTGTTACATGTGACAAGCCTTTCGTTCTCAAATTGTAGTGTGATGTTAATCATATAATGATCACTGACTCCAAAGGAATACTTTTCTTTATGCTCCCGAATAAGGTCGGGGTTATAACACAACACCCAAACTGAACTAGCCTTTCTCCGAGTAGGCTCACGCACAAGTGACTCCAAAAATGCACCTCGTAAGATTTCTTACAACAAATTCCGATCTCAAGCATCAGATTCCCTGTCTTGCACTTCGACACCAACATTATTTTCCCAATTCCGCAGTATATTTAATTCCCCCAATACAATTTTAACATTATCCTTGTTACGTGCCTTTTCCAGCTCAAAGATGTGAATTAAACTGGTCACTCCCGTAACTTAATAACATTTTGTACATGAACACTATCAACCCCCAAATGTTGTCATGAAGCCTGATTTATTTCAACCTTATATGCTTCACACTGAAATAGTATGTGTAACTGTTTCATATCGACAAAATTCACACGACACAGAATGAAGTTTTTTTTCAATTGGATACAAGGCATAATTAAGCATATTGTGGGCAATTCTATGTCATGTCAATATAATTCCTTCCCTTCTGGTTTTAACCCTTTCTTCGGTAAACCCAACTGGTTTATGTATTCTGTAAAGGTGTCTGCCCTTATGTCCATTATCCTCCAAGATTTCACATAAGCACCTATTTCTTAACCCTAACACCCCCTTAAAACTTCTGAGTTGCTAAGGGTAATGTCCATATCCACAGTTAACCTTTTAACAGCTTTTGTAGCTCGGCAGTGATCCCCATCATTTCTCTGAACAGCGCTATTTGCAGGGACCATAAGGTGCAGACATATAAACCAAACTTTGGATACATAATACTGTTTGATGTGTTCCCAGCAGTGAATCTGACCTACAGCTAGAATGATCTGTTTTAAGACTCATCAAAACCGTAAAGGAATCTGAACCAATTACAAGATTACAAGGACTAATTTCCTCCACGCACTGTCAGCCTAAAATGCTGGCAAACAATTCTGCTCCATAAACAGATAAATGGTTGGTAAGTCGTTTACTTGTCGTTACCTGCAATTCTGAACACCCTAAACTAGAACAGTCACACCAACATTCCGTTTAATTATCTATTGAGTAATCTGTAAAAATGGTTACTGAATGATAATAACTTTCATTTAAATACTGATGAACCAACAAACCATCAGACAGAACAGAATCCAATCATGTAACCTAATATCAACTAAAGTCACTGAAAAAACAAGGTGGAATTACCGAGTGGGACTTATTGTATAATCCAATACACCCATATTCCCAGAGTGATAAGAGCCCAGCCACCTAAAGCTAAAGAAAAATCTTTATTTTTGCATTGTTTCCTACAGTCCTCCAACACACCTTTAACAGGATGATCATTTCTTTCCCACCTTAAATTAATCCGGTATGTTAACATCAACTTTAACCTCTGTCATTGTAAGGACAATTGTTCCATTTCAAACCGTAAAGCCGAACCAGGGGTCGACATTACTGCACCACAACACAATCCTTATCCCTGTGCTTGCATTAAATTCAAACATTATAAAGTTGAAGATGAAACTGATCCATAGGCCACACAGACATAAATAACTGATCGAATAAATGAATATTAATGGTTAACAAAGCTTTCGTGTTGCAAACCAAGAACACCCACATCGATGCCTGAGGAGAGAATGCTCGTTTACATGTAGGATATTTTACTGATAAGGTGTCACACAGAAATAGAAATGCATATGTGCACAGCCTGACCGGCACAGACCGTCCAAATAAAAACTCACACAAATTATACAAATTTTCCGCACTCCTAACTTTCATAATTGAATCAGATGTCCTCCTTCCATAAAATATCATATAACTTTTCAATGTCAAAAATACTGCTATTTCAATAGCTTTATTAGTTGTGTTTTCTTACGTTATCTTCCAAAACTAAAACTAAGCCCAATGTCCTTCTGAAATCCACTCTAATAAAACATTATGTCACCTCTCATTTATAACGCAAGCACTCAATTACCATTGGAAATGTTCCACTCTTCAGGACGGGAGAGAGGCTGAAGAAAGGAAACTATAGGCCTGTTAACCTGACCTCAGAGGTTGGGAAGATGTTGGAATTATTTGTTAAGAATATCGTTTCAGCGTCCGAGGAGACACCTGATATCATAAGCCACTGTCAGCATGGCTTCCTGAATGGAAGTCTTGCCTGAAAAATCATTTGTAATTCTTTGAAGAAATAACAGACAGGATAGATGAAGGAGAATCAGAGGATTTTGTGTTCGGATTTTCAGAAGGCATTTGACAAGGTGCCGCACATGAGGCTGCATAACCAATTTAGAACGCATAGTATTTCACAAAAGCTGCAGGCATGTATAAAGCATTGGCTGTTTGGCAGGTGGAAATATGTGGAAATAAAGGGAACCATTTCTGGTTGGCTGCCAGAAATTAGTGGTTTTCCAAAGAAGTCTGTGTTGGTAACGCTTCATTTCACCTTGTATGTCAATGACTTGGATGACTGAATCGAAGGCTTTGTGGCCAAGTGTGCGGATGATACAAAGATGGATTGATGGGCAGAGAGATTTGAGGAACTGGAGAGGCTACAGAGGAGTTAGACAGCTTAGACGAAAGGGCAAAAACCTGGCAGATGTAATATATTGTCAAGAAGTATATAGTCATGTACTTTGGTAGAATAAATAGAAGGGTAGACTCTTTACTGGATAGATAGAAATTTTAAAAAGAATATGAGGTGCAAAGGTACTCTGGTTTCCTTGAGCAGGATTCTTAAGAGGTTAACTTGCAGTTTGAATACATGGTGAGGAAGGCAAATCCGGTGTCATCATTCACTTTGAGACAACTAGAAAATTAAAGCAAGGATATAATATTGGGGCTCTATAAATAACTGGTGCGGCCTCACTTGGAGTACTGTGAGCAGCTTTAGACGCCTTATCTCGAAAAGGATGTGCTATCATTGAAGCGGGTTCAAAGGAGATTCACATTAATGAGTCCCGGATTGAAATCCCTGTCATACCTGTCACCTGTCATCCTGTCACCCTATCTATAACAGACCTAGGAATTATGGATCTCTATTCCAGGATCCCTCTGCTCTCCCACACAATGCCATTCCCTACCTTTCACATTGTAAATCCGCCCCTGCTTGGTCTTCCCAAAGTGCATCACCTCATAGTAATCTGTATTAAACTTCATCTGCCATTTTAACCAATTTTTCCAACTGTGTAACGCATGATGAAAGATTTAATTTCCTACGTCGCTGCCCACTCAAGTTCTACATCTAGTTCACCATATTACTACTAAAATCCAAGTACTTCTATATTCTGTCCCTTAAAATGTCTTCCAGTAAGTTACGCACGACTGGTGTCAGACTCACCTGCCTCTAATTTTTAGACTTATTCTTCGAGCATCCCTTGATCACCCGTGGCTGAGGACATTTCAAGGCCCGCTGCCAAGGGCCTCATAATTTATGTACTAGCCACTCTCAAGAAGCGAGCGGACACCCTGTCTAGACCTGGGCATTCATCCATCTAATTTGTCTCAAGTCGGCAAACACTTCTTCCCCTATAATCTGTATATAGTCCATAACTTCAATGCTGTTTTGGCCTATTTCCATTAGTCCAACTGCCTGTCTCTGACGAAAATGCAGATAGAAATCATTTTAAAGATCTTCTCCGACTCTCTCGGATGACAATTCTGATTGCAATGGCACCGTTTTTGTTCCTTGCAGTCCCTGTATATCTCCAGAGACCCTTGAAATTCTCTTTCAGCTTGGCCGCTGGAGGAAACGCATGCCTTTGATTCCTGCTGAATTCTCTGTGAAGTATTTTATGCATGACTTATACTTATCAAGTGACTCATTTAATCCTCGCTGTCTATGCCTCTTTCATCTACTTAAACAAAACCTCAATATCCCTCTAAAACCAAAATTCCTAAAACCTTGGTCAAAATTGGTCTTTTTCCAACTTAGAATGACAATACGAGGACCACTTAGATCAATCTTCACAATTGTCATGAAACTAATAGCATTATGATAATAGTTATCATAATAGTTATCATAACCTGGCACACACATCCCTCATCAGTTAATCTCCGATCAGAACTTGAAACGATTTGGAAAAATATGGTATAATTAAGAAAAAAAAAACAGAATTAGAGAATCATAGTAAAGCACAGCAAAGAAACATGATGGCCAGGCTGAAACATTCGAACTTCCTCACTTCAATCGACCTGCACCAGGACCATAGCCCTCCGTACTCCTACCATCCATCCAAACTTCACTTATCGTGTCCCTCTTCGTGAAGATGTTCCTTTCCATGTTTCGCTTAAGATTTTCAACCTTCACCATTAACTCATGAGTTCTGGGTTTAGTCCCATCCAACTTCAGTGGAAAATTCTTTCTTATTTAAACCCTCCATAATTTTATACTAACGTCTATCAGATTTGTTCTCAATCATGTACGTAACAAGGATTAAAGTCCTCAGCTATTCAGTCTTTGCGAAGAAACTCAGGCATTCCAAACGCAGTAACATGCTTGCAATTATTTCCCTCTACTCTTCCTGTAGGTTGTAGGTGGGTGACCAGAATTTCATACAATGCACCCATCGAGGCCTCACCAAAATATTTTATATTTCATCCTATCCTCTATACTCGATATTTTAATTTATGAAGGACAATGTTTCAAACATTCTCCATACACGTGAAGCAATTTTCAGTAAATGATGGACCTGTATTCCCATATCCGTTTCATTTTCCACACTCCTCGATGCCCTTGCGTTCATTTTGTAAGACGACCCTGCTTGTTTCTATACAAATGCAACATCTCTCTCTTGTCTGCGTTAAATTCCATCTGCTATTTTGCAGCTCATTTTTCCAGCTGTTATAGAACCAGATGGAAACCATGATAGGCTTTGTCACTGACCGCTACTCCCCCAATCTTCATTTGTGACATTCACAAATTTTTTGATCTAGATTTTCATGTGATAATCCAGATCATTGATATATATGACAAAAGAAATGAACCAGCACCGATCCCTGCGGCATTCCACTCGTCTCAGACCTCCAGTGAGAGAGGCAACCATCTACTAACAAACTGTGGCTTCTCCCGCAAAGCAGGTTTGGAGTATCGGTGGATTTGGGATTACGACGAATCTTAACCCTTACATACTATTCGGGTCAAATTTGACCCGCTTTGACACTTGACAGCAGTAAAAAAAAACAAATTCGATTTTAGCCGAAATGTGATGATTTTTCCAAAATGCGCAAATGCGCAAATATGTAAATATTTAATAATTATATACTTTTCTACAGGTGGTACAAAATTTTTGTACATTGAAGCTGTTGCAGGTCAAATTTGACCGTGTCTATTGAAAAGGATTTTACATCTCTGAAACTTTAATTAAGGATCATTGACTCATTCATTAACGTCGGATAGGTTATTTATACATTCTAAATAGATCTGTGGCTCAGAATTTGGAATGGACGCTTGTTATGACGGGATTCTTGGGCCGCGTCAAAATTGACCCGGTCCATACTGTGAAGGGATAGAATATGACCAGGTTGCCTGTGTTAATGTTGTTTCAGTTAAAAAGACTTTAATAATAAAAGCACTTTGAAGTTTGAACTTTGTTCTTGCAATTTTTAAAGGTGGGGCAGCTATTTGTGAACTGTTTGAAATTATTCTTGTTCTGCAATTATCTAATGTGCATGTGGAGGATGGAAACGGGTTTGGGGTGTGCACGGATTTGGGAATGCACAGATTTGGGGGTACACATTGATAAGTGCGTGCAAACAGATTTTGGGTGTTTTCGCGTTTAGGGTTATGACAAAACCCAAGGTTATTTCATTGTCGACACTTAATAAAAAAAATAATAAAAATGTACTTTGAACGTTGTTTTTGATATTAGTTTAAGGTGGTGACATCTACTTACTGAACAGTTTGAAATAATTCTTGCTCTTCAATGACAGTGGTTTAGCAGTTCCCACAGATTTGGGGAAGTGCGCAGATTTAGGAATGAGTCTGCCAATATGGGGTATTAGGGAGTGTAGGACGATTTGAGGTGTGATGAATCTCAACGTTGTTTCATGCAGTTTGAATTCTGAACTTTGTTCTTGCTATTTTTACAAGGTGGAGGCAGCTATTTTGAAAACAGTTTGAAATTATTCCTGCTCTGGGATAATGTAATGTGCGTGTGGGGGTGTTAGCGGCTTTGGGCTGTAGAAAGATTTCAGTGGGCACACAGATTTAGGGGTGCCGGGAAACGGGCTGCACACGATTTTTGGGGTGTCGTTGGATTTGGCGATGCACACTGATTTGTGGGGTCCATTAGAATTTGGGTTTCCCCTCGATTTTGGGAAGTGCGCAGATATAGGGATGTGTTGGCCAATATGGGGGTGCACACTGATATGGGGATGTGCGCAAATTAGGGGTGTGTTGTCAAATAAGAGGTTGCACACGAATTTGATAGTACACACAGATTTGGGTGTGTTGGCAGTTTTGTGGTTGCACACGGATTTGGGGGTGGAGGTCGATTTGGGGTGTGATGACTCTCAAGGTACTTTCCTCATAAACAGTTGAAATTTGAAATCATCAGCAAAAGAGTTTAAGCTCAGTTCATCTGTGGCAAAGCATCAGCACCGATATTCAATGAAACGTGTTATATTGAATAAAAGTTATTTTCCTGTTTGTCCAAATTCCTTCGTGATTCAAGTAGACTGAAGTTATATTTGTCTTCAGTTTCAGTCAGTCTATCAAAAGCAACCGAAGTCCATTTCTGAGGAAGCAACACTTTCAAAAAAAATTGTTGTCCAGTGTAATAAATGCACTTTGAGCTTGTAGAACGCCTTAGGGTTTTCCCTAATCCTACTCGCTAATGACATCTCATACCCCATTCTAGCTCTCCGAAAGCAATTTGTCACAGAGTCATTACGCAATGCAGTAGAGACACGAGCCATTCGGCCCATCCTGCCCATGTCCAACCATGAAAACTGCGTACTCGCTTCACCTATCCAAAATACGCTTAAACGTGGAAATCGAATTCGTATGCACCACTTGCACTAGCAACTCATTCCACACTCGCATAATCTTCCGTGAAGACGTTTCCTCTCATATTTCCTTAATATTTCACATTAATATATATTTCACCCTTAATCCATATCCTCCACGTAGTCGTACCCGTTGGTTTCAGTGGAAAAAGCCCATGTGCATATATCCTATCCATATCCATCAAAATATTCTATATCTGCATGAAATCCACCTCAATCTTCTATTTTTAACAGAGAAAAGTACAGCACAGGAACAGGCAATTCGACCCTCAGTGTTGTGCCGAAACCAAACAAATGCGAATGAAAAACACCCAAGCACTAATCACCCCGAGCGACACCATGTCCATCTTCATTACATCCATGTGCCTATACAAATGTCTCTTGAAAACCTCTAAATTACTTGCCTCTACCACCATACCAGGTAGCGCATTCCAGGCACTTGAATAAAAAACTTTACCCCTCACATCCCCCGTGAATCTATCCCCTCTCATCTTCAATACAAGCCCTCTGAAACATAGAAACATAGAAAATAGGTGCAGGAGTAGGACATTCGGCCCTTAGAGCCTGCATCGCCATTCAGTATAATCATGGCTGATCATCCAACTCAGAACCCTGTTCCTGCTTTCTCTCCATAACCCCTGATCCCTTTAGCCACAAGGGCCATATTTAACTCCCTCTTAAATATAGCCAATGAACTGGCCTCAACTGTTTCCTGCAGCATAGAATTCCACAGATTCACCACTCTATGTCTGAAGAAGTTTTCCCTCATCTCGGTCCTAAAAGGTTTCCCCTTTATCCTTAAACTGTGACCCCTCGTTCTGGACTCCCCCAACATGGGAAACAATCTTCCTGCACCTAGCCTGTCCAATGCCTTTAGAATTTTATACGTTTCAATAAGATCCCCCCTCAATCTTCTGAATTCCAGTGAGTATAAGCCTAGTCGATCCAGTCTTTCTTCATATGAAAGTCCTGCCATCCCAGGAATCAATGTGGTGAACCTTCTCTGTACTCCCTCTATAGCAAGAATGTCTTTCCTCAGATTAGGGGACCAAAACTGCACACAATACTCCAGCTGTGGTCTCACCAAGGCCTTGTACAACTGCAGTAGAACCACCCTGCTCCTGTACTCGAATCCTCTTGCTATGAATGCCAACATACCATTTGCCTTTTTCACCGCCTGCTGTACCTGCATGCCCACCTTCAATGACTGGTGTACAATGACACCCAGGTCTCGTTGCACCTCCCCTTTTCCTAATTGGCCACCATTCAGATAATAATCTGTTTTCCTGTTCTTGCAACCAACGTGGATAACCTCACATTTATCCACATTAAATTGCATCTGCCATGAATTTGCCCACTCACCTAACCTATCCAAGTCACCCTGCATCCTCTTAGCATCCTCCTCACAGCTAACACTGCCGCCCAGCTTCGTCTGATCCGCAAACTTGGAGATGCTGCATTTAATTCCCTCGTCTAAATCATTAATATATATTGTAAACAACTGGTGTCCCAGGACTGAGCCTTGCGATACCCCACTAGTCACCGCCTGCCAATCTGAAAATGCCCCGTTTATTCCCACTCTTTGCTTCCTGTTGACCAACCAATTCTCTATCCACATCAATACCATGCCCCCAATACCGTGTGCTTTAAGTTTGCACACTTATCTCCTGTGTGGGACCTTGTCAAAAGCCTTTTGAAAATCCAAATATACCACATCCACTGGTTCTCCCCTATCCACTCTATTAGTTACATCCTCAAAAAATTCTATAAGGTTCATCAGACATAATTTTCCTTTCACAAATCCATGCTGACTTTGTCCGATTATTTCACCTCTTTCCAAATGTGCTGTTATCTCATCTTTGATAACCGACTCTAGCATTTTCCCCACCACCGATTTCAGGCTAACCCGTCTATAATTCCCCGGTTTTTCTCTCCCTCTTTTTTTAAAAAGTGCGTTTACATTAGCCACCCTCCAATCCTCAGGAACTAATCCAGAATCTAAGGAGTTTTGAAAAATTATCACTGATGCATCGACTATTTCTTGGGCTACTTCCTTAAGCACTCTGGGATGCAGACCATCTGGCTCTGGGGATTTATCTGTCTTTAATACCTTCAATTTACCTAACACCACTTCCCTACTAACATGTATTTCCCTCAGTTCCTGCATCTCGCTAGACCCTCGGTCCCCTACCATTTCCGGAAGATTATTTATGTCCTCCTCAGTGAAGACAGAGCCAATGTAGTTATTCAATTAGTCTGCCATGTCCTTGTTCCCCATGATCAATTCACCTGTTTCTGACTGTAAGGGACCGACATGTATCTTAACCAATCTTTTACTTTTCACATATCTATAAAAGCTTTTACAGTCAGTTCTTATGTTCCTGACAGCCTTCTCTCATAATCATTTTTTCCCTTTCTTAATTAAACCCTTTGTCCTCCTCTGTTGGACTCTGAATTCCTCCCAGTCCTCAGGTGTGCCGCTTTTTCTGTCTAATTTGTATGTTTCTTCCTTGGAATTAATACTCTCCCTAATTTCCCTTGTCAGCCACGGGTGCACTACCTTCCCTGCTTTATTCTTTTGCCAGACTGGGATGAACACTTGTTGTAGTTCATCCATGCGATCTTTAAATGCTTGCCATTGCATATCCACGGTCAACCCTTTAAGTATCATTTGCCAGTCTATCTCAGCTAATTCACGTCTCATACCTTCAAAGATACCCTTCTTTAAATTCAGGATTATACATTCCAACCTTGGGGAAAAAGCTACTCAGTCCACTCTATTTATGCTTCTTATAATCGGTTAAACATCCAACAGATCACTCCTCATGCTCCGACACTCCAGAAGAAATAACCCGATTTTCTCCAGCCTCTCCTGATAGCACATGCCCTCTAAATCAGACAGCATCCTGCTGTGTATCCTCTGCACACTCTCAAATCCTCAGCATCCTTCCAATAGTGTACCATTAGAACTGTTCACAATACCGCAGATGTGGCCTCACCAGTGTTTTTCTTTCCATGCTGCAGCAGAACCTCCTGACTTTTGAACTCAGTGCCTCGACTAATGAAAACAAGTATTCAATAAACCTTCTTAATCACCTTATCAACTTGTGTAGCAACTTTCATCGAGCTGTGACCTTGGATCCCAAGATCTCTCTGCTCAGCAATACTGTGAAAGACCGTGCCCCGAACAGCGTACTGTATTTTTGCATTTGTCGTGCCGAGCTGCAACGCCTGACACTTAACACACACAAAATGGTGGAACACAGCACCCCTCACACTTATGTGGGTTAAACTGCATCTGCCATTTCGCAGCCAATATCTGCAACTGGTCTATATCGCGTTCTATTCTTTAACAGTCTTCAGCACTCTCCACAAGTCCACCAGTCCTCGTTTCATTGGCAAATTTACTGACTCACCCACCTACATTTTCATTCAGTTGATTTATATTTGTTACTAACAGCAGAGTTCCCAGCACAGATCCCTGCGGAACTTCACTAACTACAGACCTCCAGCTCGAATAAGTCCCTTCAAACACTACCCTCTGTGTTCGGTGTGCAAGCCAGTTCTGAATCCAAAAAGATAATACGCCACAGACCCCATGCGTCTTAATCCTCTGGCTTGACCTCCCTCGAGGGACTTTGTCAAACACCTTTCTAAAATCCATGTGGACACAATCCACTGCCCTACCTTCATCGATCTCACTTGTTATCTTGTCAAACAATTCAACCAAGTTGTTAAGACATGCTACGCCTCACACAAAGCCATCATGGCTCTATCCAGTTAGGCAACTGTTTCTAAATGCTTGCATTTCCTTTACCGAAGAATTTTGTGAGGAATTTCCCCACAACTGATGTATGAATCAACGGGCTAAGATTTCTAGGATTTTCCCTTGTTCCCTTTTTAAATATAGATACAACATTTGCCATGAACCAGTCCTCGCCTGTGGCTAGAGAGGACACAAAAATACCTTAGATTTTTGTATTCACTAAGGAGAAGGATATTGAATTGTGTAAGGTAAGGGAAACTAGTAGGGGAGTTATGGAAACTATGACGATTAAAGAGGAGGAAGTACTGGAGCTTTTAAGGAATATAAAAGTGAATAAATCTCCAGGCCCTGACAGGATATACCCTAGGACCTTGAGGGAAGTTAGTGTGGAAATAACAGGGGCTCTGACAGAAATATTCCAAATGTCATTAGAAACGGGGATGGTGCCGGAGGATTGGCGTATTGCTCATGTGGTTCCATCGTTTAAAAAGGGTTCTAAGAGTAAACCTAGCAATTATAGGCCTATCAGTTTGACGTCAGTGGTGGGTAAATTAATGGAAAGTATTCTTAAACATAGTATATATAAATATCTGGATAAACTGAGTATGATTATGAACAGTCAACATGGATTTGTGCGTGGAAGTTCATGTTTGACAAATCATTGAATGTTTTGAAGAGGTTACTAGGAAAGTTGATGAGGGTAAAGCAGTGGATGTTGTCTATATGGAATTCAGTAAGGCCTTTGTCAAGGTTCCAAATGGACGGTTAGTTAGGAATGTTCAATCATTAGGTATTAATGAAGTAGTAAAATGGATTCAACAGTGGCTGGCTGGGAGATGCCAGAGAGTAGTGGTGGATAAACTGTTTGTCTGGTTGGAGGTCGGTGACTAGTGATGTGCCTCAAGGATCTGTACTGTGTCCAATGTTGTTTGTCATATACATTAATAATCTGGATGATGGGGTGGTAAATTGGATTAGTAAGTATGCAGATGATACTAAGGTAGGCGGCGTTGTGGATAATGAAGTAGGTTTTCAAAGCTTGCAGAGAGATTTAGGCCAGTTAGAAGACTGGGCTGAACGATGGCAGTTGGAGTTTAATGCTGATAAGTGTGAGGTGCTACATTTTGGTAGGAATTATCCAAATAGGACATACATCATAAATGGCAGGGCATTGAAGAATGCAGTAGAACAGAGTGATCTAGGAATAATGGTGCATAGTTCCCTGAAGGTGAAATCTCATGTGGATAGGGTGGTGTAGAAAGCTTTTGGTATGCTGGCCTTTATAAATCAGAGCATTGAGTATAGAAATTGGGATATAATGTTAAAATTGTACAAGGCATTGGGAAGGCCGAATTTGGAGTATTGTGTACAGTTCTGGTCACCGAATAATAGGAAAGATGTCAACAAATAGAGAGAGTACAGAGAAGATTTACGAGAATGTTAACTGGGCTTCAGCACCTAAGTTACCGGGAAAGGTTGAACAAGTTAGCTCTTTATTCTTTGGAGTTCAGAAGGTTGAGGGGGGACTTGATAGAGGTATTTAAAATTATGAGGGGGATAGATAGAGTTGACGTGGATAGGCTTTTTCCATTGAGAGTAGGGGAGATTCAAGCAAGAGGACATGAGTTGAGAGTTAGGGGGCAAAAGTTTAAGGGTAACACGAGGGGGTGTTTCTTTACTCAGAGAGTGGTAGCTGTGTGGAACGAGCTTCCAGGAGAAGTGGTAGAGGCCAATTGTCACTTAAGTAAAATTGGATAGGTATATGGACAGGAAAGGAATGTAGGGTTATGGGCTGAGTGCGACTAGTTGAGAGTACGGACACGGACTAGAAGGGCTGAGATGACCTGTTTCCGTGTTGTAATTGTCATATGGTTATATGGTTATAATGAAATGGCTGAGCAGAATCGGTGCGCCAAATCGCCCCATTCTGCTCCGATATCATTGGGTCTTATGATGCGACGGCAAGTGAAGGGGCGGGTAATTTTTGTCAGAAACAGATCCTTCGGCCCATCATCCTGCAATGGCTGTCTTGTTGCAGTCAATTACAGACATAATACCACAAAATAGACGCTTCAGCCCATCATCCTGAAAATCCTGTTCCTTTAGTCAGTTATAGACACAGTCACTGGAACAGACACTTCGGGGCATCATCCTGTCATGTTAGACTCAGTCACAGACAGTACAGCATAGAAACAGACTCTTCGGTCGGTCCATCTTCCTGTTGTTCCTGTCACGTTAGAGTCAGTTACAGCAAAAAAGCAGACTGTAACTGAACAGGGTGGCAATGCTAATTCTTCGGTCTTGACCGGTTAGTCACACCTCCTCGTTCTGTCCATGGTCTGTTTTCCCCAGTCGTTCACGCCCTTTGCCCTCTTGTTCTGCAGCTCTTGAGAGTTCACCGTTTACCTTCCCCAATAGTTAAACAATGACTAGCTTGGCTAATTAAAACAATCCCATCAGTTAACCCGCTTTACCGGTTATAATTGATAAAGATAAGGATTCTAGACACAGTCATTCCAAACAGATTCATTCATTTTCACTCACACCGTTACATCAGTTTGTAAACAGCAGCACAGCCCCAAGAGATCAGAGGGACCGTCTGGGGTGTCCTGAAATAATACCTGGGTTATGGGGTCACGGGCCCCACACCTTGCAGAGGTAACGCCATTGGTGGGAGGGCATTATTCTTTTGTATTCATCTGAATATGTGGACACTGATCTATGGGTTTAACTCAGGAATAAAACTGAAGTATTTCAGATTGCTGTTTAAAATGTTCCATTTCTGCATCGGGAAAAATTAGAATTGTCTGGACAACGTGGCCCGCAGATGAACGGTAGGTTTCCTGGTCCTTCTCAACCAGGCGGAGGCAGATGCAAACCCTCAGTCTGGATTTGACGGTTGGTGAATAGTTATGTGGAAAAGTTAAAAGACAATGTTTGTCGTGGAGAAAGCCTCGGTATATTTGCAAATTTTAGTGCAGACATGTTTGTGTTCATGTTGTCTATTTGCAAATATATTTCCTCTTCACAACTTTTGGGGAGGTGTTGCACCTTTTCCACCGGGCACTGAATAAAACCCCGCGCACTAACGCGCTGTTGCGGCTTGCCACCAGTTTGCTTTTCAACTTGAGACCCTCGTCAGGTTTGCTTCCCTACACCTGATAGGGAGGTGTGACACCCCTAAGTGCACATTAGATTAGTGCAGAACAAGGATCATTTCAAACAGTTCACAAAATACTTTTCTCCGCCTTACGGAAATAGCAAAAACAAAGTTCAAATTATTTCAAAGTGCATTTATCAGTAAAGTACCTTGAGATTCAACACACCCCAAATCGACCTCCACCTCCAAATTAGTGTGCACCACCAAATCTGCAAGCACTCCCAAATTCGTGCGCACCGTCATATTCGACAACACAGCCCTGTATTTGCATACATCGCCACTTAGGTGTGCACCCCCATTTTGGCCGACACATCTCTAGAACTGTGCGCATCGCAAAATCCATGTCCCCCCAATCTCAATGCACACCAAACTTCAGTGTGCACCGCCAAATCCACCGACCCCCGCAACAAAGTCTTTGCGCAGTCCCTGTTTATCGACTCCCATAAATCTGTGTGAACACCTAAATCTATCTGCACCCCGAAATCCGTGTGCAGCCAAAACCCCTGAGACCTCACGTGAACATGAGATTATCCGAGAGCACGAACAATTTCAAACAGTTCACAAAATACCTGCCTCCACCTGACAAACACATCAAGAACAAAGTTCAGAATTCAAACTGTATATATTGGCAAATAATCTGTGAATGAAATCTCTCAGCTCAAATCGACCTACACACCCTGACCCCTCATTTTCGTCGACATACCCCTAAATTTGCGCACATCGCCTTATCTGTGAGCACCCAGAAACACCCCACATATATGGTAGATTATCCCAGAGCAGGATTCATTTCATGCTTTTCAGTAAATAGCCGCCTCCACCGTAAACTAATAGAAAGAGCAATGTTCAAAGTGCATTTATTGTTAATGTATCAAAAATGAAGCAACCTTGGGTTTTATCATAACCCAGATCCGCAGACACCCCGAATCTGTTTGCACCCACATATCTCTGCGCATCCCCAAATCTGTGTGCATTCCGAAATCCGTGTGCACCCCAAACCTGCTGACACCCTCCATATGCGCATTAGGTTATCAGAGAGCAAGAATCTTTTCAAACAGTTCACAGATAGCTGCCGCACCTTAAACAAAGTTCAAGCATCAAAGTGCATTTATTATTAAAGTGTCTATAAATGAAACAACCTTGTATTGTGTCACAACCGCAAATCCACCAACACTCCAATTTCTGCTTTGAGTGAGAAGCCAGAGGGTGACAGTAGATGGAGTCCTGAGACCAGTGGAGTGCCGCAGGGATCGGTGCTGAGCCCGTTGTTATTTGCCATCTATATCAGCGATCTGCATGATCACGTGAGAGCCTGGATCAGCAAATTTGCGGATGACTCCATACGGCGGTGTAGTGGACACTGAAGAACCCTTTCGTGGACTTCAGCAGGATCTGAACCAGCTGGAAAATGGGCTGCAAAATAGAGGATGGAATTTAATGCAGCAAGGAGAGAGTTGCTACATTTCGATAGAACCAAGCAGGGTCGGTCTTACAAAGTGAACGGAAGGGCCCTGAGGAGTGTGGAAGATCAAACGGATCTGGGAATAAAGGTCCACAACACCCCCACTCATTTTGTGTCATCAGAAATCTTACTTACCCACCTTTCTAATTTTTTCACCCAGGTCATTTATAATAATCACAAAGAGGAGGGGTCCCAGAACTGATCCCAGCAGAACACGACTGGTCACCGTTCTCCATGCAGAATACCAACCATCTCCAACCATCTTTTGCCTTCTGTGGGCAAGCAAATTCTGGATGCACAAAACAAGGTCTCCTTGGATCACACACCCCCTTACTTTAAGAAGGAGCCTGGCATGGTGATCCTTATCAAACGCCATACTGAAATCCATACACGCTACATCTACTGCTGAACATTCATCATTGTGTTTTGTTACATCCTCAAAGAATTCAATCAGGATCCTAAGGCACGATCTACCCTTGACAAAACCATACTGGCTATCCTCAATCAGATTATCTCCTCCACATGCTCATAAATCCTGCGTCTCAGGATCTTCTCCAACAACGTACCCACCACTAAAAAAAAAAATACACCGGTCTATAATTTCCAGTGTTAGCTCTGCTTCCTTTCCTGAACAAGGAGACACAAGTTGGGACATAAGAACATAAGAAATACAAGCAGGAGTAGGCCAATTGGCCCGTCGCGCCTGCTCCACCATTCAGTAAGATCATTGCTGATTTGACTATCGACTCATCTCCACCTACTTGCCTTTTCCCCATAACCCTTAATCCTTCCTCTGTGCTATATCTATCCAACTATCTCTTAAGTATTGGGAAAATAATTCCATACAATCAGTTCCTACTCATCTCCGTCCTCAATGTACTCTTCCGAATCTTGAGTCTATTTCCTCTAGTCTAGTCTCAGCTACCATTGTAAATAACTTTCCTGCCTCTATCTTATCTCTCCACAATGTCATATTCTTCTATATGATCTTCTTTCATCCTGTAATCCTCTTCACCAGAGGTCTTTAGGATCAGATCCAGGGAATAATTGTCAAGCACAGTGCTTTTTTTTTAAATTACAACCTCTGTCTAAGCAAGCTTGCGCGCTCAGTTGATCTACAGGGACCCTGCTCACAGTGCCTCGGAAAATCTTCAACCCAAGTGAGTCCCGATTACTGTCCTGTCTGCAGATGCTGAAATACATTCGTTATTATGTGCATTCTTTGATAAGGGTAGACAGAGAAGCTTTCTCATGCAACAAACTCCTCTTTGTTCATACACTATTCTCACTGCACGACCTGTCAAGATGCCAATTAGCCAGTTAGTTTTTAGCTCTTTTAATTCTGCACGTAATTCCACATTTCCTTCTTTCCATTCCATGACACCAAGATTATCAATGTCCATATTTGTGTAATCCTTGGGATAAGCCGAAGGGTTTTCCGCATCATCCTTATTATTTGCACCTCTGTCTCTCTGATGTCTCCTTTCTTCCAGGGGGACTCTTTAGAAGGATATGCTTTTATCCATCCAGTAAAAACATCAAGAATTACAGGACAATACTTACAACAGTGCATGCGCGGTAAATCAATAAAATCGAGTTGTAGTTGGCAGAAAGGGTATCCTGGCAACGGGCTATAGCCCTTTGGCATGGGGTGCCTTTTCCTGGATTATGTTCGTAGTATATCAGACATCGTCTGGCAATATTCTCTGCTACTTCCTCCGTGTCCGGGCTCCACCATGATTCCAAACACTGTGTTACCATTCCCTCCTTGCCAAAGTGAGTATTTGTGTGTAAAAAATCTAATATTTAGCCCAGTATGTTTTCAGGTCCGCAGACCTGACGGGCAGGAATAAGCCAGAGGTCATCGGTCGATGACTGGAAACATGCAGCCGATTCCCAGGTGGCTTTCTCTTTTTCAGAGTCGTCCCTCTGTAAAACACGCTCTTCCTCAGTTCCAGGCACATCCTCCGATTCGGAACCAGGGTTTTCAGTTTTTCCCGTCGATTCGTCATTTGGGGAACAATCAGTGCTCCCGTGAGAGCAGCTGAGTCCTCCCTGTTCTTTCCACGGTTAATCTCCGTAGTGCCTTGAGTGTGTGCAGAACACTTAATAATGGCCAACTGTGAAGGAAGGCAGATGGTGGACAGACGGTTGTCAAGGTAAATTTATCAGTGATGGGCATACCAGAGGAGGTGACATAATCCCTAATCCGAAGTCATGAGCGACTCCAAAGGCATATGTAAAGTCTGTAAAATATTTGCCGTTTCCCAGTGGCTCATGCTTTGGTGAGTTAAAGAGCTCAGCTTGCTGCGCCGAGTGAAGTGAAAGGAAGGAAGCGGACTCCACGGTTTCTATGTTGAAAATAACAGCAGATCATGCACAGCGCTGGCCTTCCTTGTCTGTAATGGAGCTTTCATCAATATAAGAGACTAAACCCGGGTTAACGAGAGGGACGTCACTCGCGTCAGGTGGGAGTTCTGTCGATTGGTGGTTTATTGTAACACAGTCATCGGGCGTTGAAACTTAAAGCTCAGGTGGGCATTCAAAAACATGGCTGGGTTCGCAGTAGACCAGGGGTAAATTTGAGACCTAGGTTCTGTAGGAAAAGTACCTCAGGTTTAGTGCGGCGGGACAGTGTAAAGCACTGAGTTTAGCGGATGTTCAGCGAGGTGACTACGTCCTGAGAGGTGACTCTGTCCACCGGCTGGTGCAAGGTAAGGTACTTACTGCATACTGCATACTGCATACTGCAGAGAAAAATTGATTGGAGGGAGCCAAACCGGAAGCTACCGGATCGAGTTCATGGAGAAGTAGGTGGCAGATCGTTGTCGATCCCCGTGGCTCTGGGAAAGGACAGCGGTGACTCACCCGTCCTTGATTGTCACACAGAGTGCAAAACGGCGATCATATAGGGGCCGGCCAAGGAAGGGTGCAACATCAGGACTTGCTTGAAGGAAGCAAAGTCCTGTCGGGCCTGCTCTGAGATTTGAAAGGGAATCTCGCATTTGGGTGAGAAATAAGGGGCGAGGGGTTTGGTGAGTAGGGCAACATGGGGGAATCCAAGTGCGGCAGAAATTGACAAGGCCCTGGAATTAACGCATCTGAGCTAGCGTAGTGGGGGATGAGGTATTAACAAAAGGGGTTATGCGTTCTGAGGGGAGAGATGTGTCGGAACCAGAGATGACCATCCCCAGGATCTTCAGATGCGGACTTTGAGGGACGTGGACTTTGGAGGGAGAAACAATGTAGCCACAGTGATGTGGGAAATTCAGAAGGGCTGTAGAATCCTTCAGACATGCTTGCTCAACATATTAGACTATCGTCGAGCCCTCAGGGGCTTGAAAGTGGTCAACTGAGCCATCAATTCTCCACCGGGAGAAGTTTGTTGGAGACTGAATGAAACCCTGCGTTAGGCTGGTCCATGTATACTGCTGGCCTTTATAGGGAATGACAAAGAGACATTGGCACGTGTCGGCTACTGAGATGGATAAAGAAGCGCTTTGCAAATCCACGAGGGAAAAGACTGAGGCGTCAGACTGGACGCCACCCAGTATGGTGGCTGGGTTGCGCCCTACAGCATGCATACAAGTGCAACCACATCGTTAATGGCTCTGAGGTCCTGTACTAAGCGATATTCCGTACGTCCGGGCTTCGCACGGAAAATGGGCGTACCGGAGGGCGAGGTGCACGGGACTATGATTCCGTGTAGTAAGAAAGAACCGATCATGGGCTCAATACCAGACTCGGCCTTGGAATTTGAGTGGATATTGTGGGAAAACGGGTAACTTTACCCGTTCCCTAACGGTAATATGGACGTGGTCAATGTTAACCCTTCCCACCTCTGCTTTACTAGAGGCCCATAGTTCGGTTCCACTTTGCTCTTTGGAGCAGTGGGCAGATAGCGAGTAAGTACGCCACAGTCAAGGTATATGATTCGTGGTAGTACAGGATGATTCCTTCGGGAAACCTTGGAGGGTAAAACACTGAGTGTTAGCCTGATCCACGAAGATGCGGGCTAGAAATCCAAAATCCTTTGGTTTGTGATGAGGCGCAACAGTAAGGGTGATATATGGAAAAACGAGGTGGGACAGTTTCCACACGGGGGATCTATGCTAATACAAGAGCAGTTCCTGCGAGCCCCTTAATCTCTCCCATCACTGACACAGAGCTAGTCTGCTACAATAGAAAGTAGAAGGATTTGAAATCTGAATTATTACCGGAAGAATCGGTAAAGCAATATGAGAGTCTCGAGGGGCAGGAGATGGGATTACCGAGGGATCTATATCGAGCCACTACCATTGTGAGATGGGAAAATTAGGACAGTGTCGCATTGTAACTGGGCCAGAGACCGATACGCCGTCATTAATGTATTCGGTCTGTAAACTCAGACCACACAGTGTATCCTTGCCGCTATGTTCACCCCAGTGTTGCCAGAGGCAGCAAACTCATCCTCCTTTCGGGATAGTACGTCACAGGAAGTGGGAGGGGGCTTGGTAATTACGTAATCTTCCAATCCTTGGGGGGAGGCCGTCTTATCAGAAAGGGGTTGGCTAACAACTGACTGTTGTACGGAGGAGCAAGTTGCTCCAGTGTTGACCATAAACTGTAAAGGATGTTCGCTGACAGTGAGGGTGAAGAGGGGTTCATCAGCTGGATTGGTGTTGAGGATGGGCATCTCAAGGGCAGTCTGTCACGCAAAAGGGTTATGAACTGGAAAGGGCGCTCGGCGAGTCCAGGCCGAGCTGTGTCTCTCTGACCCCGCTGGCGATCAGAGCAATCCCGCTGCCAGTGTTCCCTTCGGCCACAATTGCAGCGTTCATGCCGAGAGATGGGGCGAGGACGGGGAGGTGGTGCGAACGGGGCATTAGGCAGATCTGAAAAAGGATCTCATGCGGGTCTCTGATTTAATCCGGGCGGAATGCGTGAGGCGGGTCTCCTTTGCTGCACACGCACCGTCTTAACTCCATTCAGGGGGAATTTCAGATCGATCCCAAAAGGCCTTCACAGCCCGATTAATTTGCACTTGAGTGCGTCCTGACCGGTTCATACTGTTCACTCTGACCCTGTCAGCCAACTTGCTGGGCAGGGCTTGGAGGAGCAGTGCACCAACGGTGGTGACTGGTTCCCCGCTGCGTAAAGCGGATCTCACGGTCGTGCAGAATTAGCACCATTAAAGCGTTCCGGGAAATCATCAGGGGTCCCAGGTTTACTGGGGTTACCTCAGGTACGTCTATGGAGAGGGCCAGAACGTGAGACAAGGCGTTCAGTATATTTTCAGACACCTGCGGTTCGGTTTTCCCGGTCACGATTAACTGGTCGCAGTTGCCATGTCCGAGCCGAGTGGTGAATCGCGTCTGATCAGTAGGAGTAAGGGCGGCCGGAGCCAGAGGGAACAAATCTCGGGAGTCAGGACAGTTCTTACATACCTGCAGAATCCTTGGGGTTCGGCCGTTTATGTCAGGGGCGGCATTCAGTAACCGTAGAGTTCGGAGGGGTCCAGGGCTTATGGATTTGGATAGTGGGTGCTTGTCCCGCCACTCCGGCTTGTGGGTGAGGAACGGTCCCCATGGGTAACTGATGCTGAGTCTGTGTCGGCCCCGGTAAAACCAATGGCCCTTGTTCAGGCAGCCAGTCCGGGACAGGTCCAGTCTGTCTGCGTGTGCGTGCGGAAACGGGAACTGGGCATCGCAACCGTTCTGGAGGAGCTTCCTCGGTCGGTGGCGATGCAATGACTGTCGAGGTAACGACTGGCGCACCAGGTCGAGAGCCATATGGGGGTGGGGATCCTGACCGTGGTAAAACGGGCCCCGAGGCAGCTGAGGGTAGTACGGCGGGATGCTGAGATCGCTTTATAGTTTCCCAGTCATTATCAGTAACGTTGGGGGGATCGTCGGTATGTCTGGATAGCGGCGGGGTTACTCAAGAATTATTGTTATTTTCCGTTTCCTTTTTACCTTTATTCGTTCTTTCATGGTCAGTATGTTTTGTCTCCAATACAAGTTCATTCCCCGGTTCCTCTGTTTGTTTTTGTCTCCTATCCCATTCTTCACAAATCGCTGTCAACTCCTGCCAACTACGAAGATTATTTCTTTTCTCACGGATGTCTATCCATCTTCGCTTTCCGCTATCCGTCCCACAATTTAATGTATGTCTTTATTTCTGCCTCTTGCTCCATCGGCCAATCAGGCGACCACACTCTTTCCCTGTCTTCCCTTTCCATATTCGTTGCTCCGCCTGCCATATTAAATTCAAATCAAATGCATTTCCTGCAGGCCAATTGTCTTTTCCTAAATGTTTAAACAATTGGAACGATGTTTGTCTAAGTCGTATTCCAGGGGTCTGGAACCACCCGTCATGACTTACTATTCGGAGAACTCCAATCACCCGTCTTGTCTTACTGTTCCTGGGGAAACGGACCGCTGTCTCCTCTTTATTCTCTTTGGGTCCCGTTAGTGGCTTTTCCCCGCCAAGATGAGGGAACAAACTGTTTATTAGCAAGCTTGCGTTGCTGTGTTGACGCACAGAGAGCTTGGGAAAACCTACAAGTCAGTTGAGTTCCTGAGTACGAATTGGGCGGCTGTTAAAAACTTCCCTCATCACACACACACTCTGATAAGGCACACAAGGCAGCTTCTCATGCAACAAACACTTCTTTGTTCATACATTATTCTCACAGCACGACTTGTCAAGCTGCCAATAACTCAGTTAGGTTTTAACCCTTTTAATTGTTCATGTAATTCCCCAATCTTAGAGTTAGTCACAGACATGACAGCACAGAAACTGCCCTTCGGCCCGTAACCCTGCTGCTCCTCTCCCGCGAGAAACAGTCAAAGAAACCACAGGGCAGAAACAGACACTTTGCCCATTACCGTGTCGTTCCTGTCCCGTGAGTGTGAGACACAGACACGACACAACAGACACAGTCCGTTCGACCCATCACCGGTTCATTCCTGTCCCGTTAGACTGACTCACCAACCCGACCGGTCCCATCAACCTAACATTATTGTCCCGTTTGAGTCAGTCTCAAAACGTAGAGCACAGAAAGAGACCCTTCGTACATCATCATGGCTGTAAGAGACAGTCACAGACACAACACCACGTAGCCCGTTAAGGCCATTATCCCGTTAATCGTGTCACGTTAGAGTCAGGCACAGACGTGACCGCGAAGGAGAAGGCCATTTTGCCCATCATCCAGCAGATTCTGTCCCATTACAGTGAATCACAGACACGACAGCACAGAAACACTCTTCAGCTCATCTTCCTGCCCGTTCTATCCCATTGTCCACAGATACTGGGACAGACCATTCAGCCCATCATTGTACCCATTCTATCCCATTAGCAGTAGAAAATGGGAGAGGGAGAGACACAAGGAAAGACATTTCGGCCCATCCTCCTGTCGCATCTCCCCCATTAGAGTCAGTCACAGACACTACGGCTTGGAAACAAACTCTCCGGCCCATCTTCCTGTTGTTCCTTTCACCTTAGAGACAGTCACAGACACAGTACAGCAACGAAACAGACTGTGACTGAACAGGTTGGTATTGCTAATTGTCTGCTAACCTTGACAACCTTGCCCGGTTAGTCACTCCTCGTTTTGTCCATGGTTTAGTTTCCCCAGTGGTTCACGCCTCCACCCCCCCCCACCCCCCGTTCCGCACCTCTTGGGAGTTCACCGTTTACACACCCCACAGTGAAACAATGGCGGGCTTGGCTAATCAAAACGATCCTTTCATTTAACTTGCACTGCTGGTCTATAACTCATAGAAATAAGGATTCTAGACACAGTCATTCCAAACACTTTCATTTGTTTTCACTCATACCGTTACAGGGGCTTGTAGACAGCAGAACGGCCCCAAAAGACCAGAAGGACTGTTTGAGGGGTCCTGAAATAATACCTGGGTTAGTGGGGTCAGGTGCCCCATACCCTGAACAGGTAACACCACTGGTGGGGAGGGCATTATTACTTTATATTCATCTGAGCATATGTACACTGATCTATGGTTTTAACTGTTGTGAAATAAAACAGTTGTGAAATAATATGTTGTGAAATAAAACGCTAGCATGTTAGAATCTCAGCCAGGCGGAGGCAGATTTAAACCCCCAGTCTTTCGTTGCGAGGTTGGATTTGACGGTTGGGGAATAGCTATAAGGGAAAGTTAAAAGACAAAGTTTGTCGTTGAGAAAGTGTCTGTATATTCGTACTTTTTGTGCATGGGCGTTTGTTTTCATTTGTTTCTTTATAAATATATTTTTCTCTACACATCTTTTTCGGCAGCATTTGTACTTTTCCCTCTGGCACTAAATAAAACTCCTTGCTGTTGCGGCTTGCCGTCCGTCGGTTTGACTTTCAACAGGGGACCTCGTCGGGTACTCTCCCCACACCTGATAGCGAAGTGTGACGCCCCCAAATGCACATCAGATTATCCCAGAGCAGGTATCATTTCACACAGCTCACCAAATAGCTGCCTCCGCCTTACAAAAATAACAAAAAACAAAGTTCAAGTTCAAACTGTATTTATTCATAAAGTGCCTTGAGATTCATAACATCGCTAATGCGACCTACACCCCCAAATCCGTGTGTACACTGCAAATATAACGAGGCACACAAATCTGTGCGCTCTCCCACATTCGTGTGCACCCTCACATTTGAGAACACACCCCATATCAGTGAGTGCCCACAAACTGGCCGACACACTCCTAGATCTGTGTGCATCCCAAAATCCACATACACCCCTAAATCCCAATGAACCCCACACATCTCTGTGCAGAGTGAAATCCACCGACACCCCCAAATCTGTGTGCACAAAATCGATCTTCACCCCTCAATCAGTGTGCTGCCCCAACACGCTGACACCCCACCTGCACATTAGATTACCCCAGAGCAAGAACAATTACAAACCGTTTACAAAATACCTGCCTCCACCTGACAAAAACAGCAAGAACAAAGTTCAGAATTCAAACTGTATTTATCAGTAAAGTATCTTTGAATGAAACAACCTTGAGATTCGTCACACCCCGAATCGACCTACACCCCCTATTTCCCCACGTTTGCTGACACACTTCAGAACCTGCGCTAATCCCCAAATCTGAGCGCACTCCTCAGCCCAGTAACACCCCTCCTCCATGGAATATTATCTCAGAGCAATAATCATGCCGACCTGTTCAGTAAATAGCGGCCTCCACCTTAAACTAACAGCAAGAACAAAGTTCAAGGTGCAATTATCATTAAAGTTTTCAAAAATGGAACAATCTTGTGTTTTGTCAAAGTACCAATTCCGCAGACACGCCGAATCCGTGTGCACCCACATATCAGTGTGCACTTCCAAATCTATGTGCACTGCCGAATCCGTGCACACCCCAAACCCGCTGACACTCTCCACATGCCCATTAGATTATCCCAGAGCAAGAATGATTTCAAACACTTCACAAATAGCTACCCCACCCTAAAAGACAGCAAGAACAAAGTTCAAACTTCGAAGTGTATTCATTATTAAGGTATCTATAAATGAAACAACCTGAGATTGGTCACACCCTCAGATGCGCCGACGCTGCCACATTTGCTTTGTGTGAGAAGCCAGAGTGTGGTATTAGATGGTCTCCTCTCTGAATAAAGGCCTGTGACCTGTGGAGTGCCGCAGCGATCGGTGCTGGGTCCGTTGTTGTTTACCATCTATATCAACGATCTGGATGATAATATGACACAGTACATCAGCAAGTTTCTGAATGCCACCAGGATTGGGGGTGTAGTGGACAGTGAAGAAGGTTTTCATATTTTTTTTCAGCATGATCTGATCCAGCTGGAAAAATGGGCTGAAAAATAACAGATCGAATTCAGTGCAGACAAGAGAGAGGTGTTGCTCTTCCATAGAACCAAACAGGGTCGGTCTTACCAAGTGAACGGAAGGGCACTGAGGAGTGTAGAAGATCAAACGGATCTGGCAATACAGGTCTATAATTCATTCAAAGTGGCTTCAAAAGTATACAGATTGTTCCGAACATTGGCTTTCATAAATCAATGTATTGATTGTCGGAAATGGGATGTAATGTGAGAGATATTGAAGAGGCCTTGCTACGAGATCTGTATTCAGTTATCGTCACCTAGCTACAGGAAAGCTGTAAATAAGGCTGAAAGAGCACAGGGGAAATTTACAAGGATGTTGCCACGTCTGGATTATCTGAGTTAAAGACTGAATAGCTTAAAACGTTATCTTTGCAAAGTGCACGATTGAAAGTAAATTTGATAGAGGTGTACAGAATTATGGGGGTACAGATCGGCAAGATTTTTCTGCTGACGTTGTGTGGGACTACAACCAAAAGTCATGGGCTAATGGTGAAAGGTGAAAAGCCTAAGCGGAACATGGCAGGAAGCCCCTTCGCTCAATAGTTGAAATAGTTGCCAGCAGCTGGTCATTGTGAGCTCGATTACAAGGTTTAAGCGAAGTGTGGATAGGTACAAAAATGATAGGGGTATAGTGGACTATTTAATGGTTCAGCGTGGCCTGCACGTTGCAAATGGCCTGATTCTTTGCTGTACTTCTGTATGGTTCTAATTCTACTCTTTGTTCCTAATTAGGCCATACGTTTCCAAATCATTACAGGTCTTTACACATCATTTCAGCAGTACTAAGCGGGGATTCACCAGTTAGGGGGACAGACTGTGGGTTCTGTTGACGAGAATGAGTCTCTGGAAAGGTATGATGAATCTCACATTCCAGTGTGAGAAACACCTCGGATCGACGAAGTAGTGTTCCTCAGTGAGTGGATGAGATGCTGGAGGTCGTAGTTTACAAGTGACAGAAATGTGTGCCCGGGAAAACTCTGTATCTAGTGACCATAATTCTATCAGTTTCAAGATAATTGTGAAGATTGATATAACTGGTCCTCGGAATCTGACTGTAGTTTGGAAACACTACAATTTCGATGTCATCAGCAGAGTTCAGGCCGGTGTAGATTGGGTTATAATGCTTTCTAAGTTGAAAACATTCAGCAGTGCAGAGTTTATATGTTCCTGTTGGAATAAAGGCCAAGGCTTCAGGGATCTTGATTTTAGAGACATACTGAGAGTCTGATTAAGACGACGAAAGAGGCATAGACAGCTCGGATGAAATGAGTTACTCATGAGGTATAAGAAAACATGAAATACTTCACAGAAAATTTAGCAGGGATCAAAGAAGGCATGAGTTTTCTCGAGCAGACAAGCTGAAGGAGAATCCTAAGGGTGTCTGGAGATATACGTAGAGTACGAGGATTGCAAGGGACAAACATGGTGTCCCTTGCTGATCAGAATAGTCTTCCCAGAGAGACGGGGAAGATATATTAAATGTTTTTTATCTGTATGTGCTACAGAAAAAGGCACATGGACAAAGGAAATGGAGCCGAACAGCACTGAGGTCATGGACCATATACGGATTATGGGGAAAGGGGTGTATGCCGACTTGCGACAAATTATGGTGAATGAATGCCCAGGTCCAGATAGGGTGTCCTCCCCGATTCATGTCGGTGGCTAATGCGGAAATTGCAGGGACCTTGGCAGAGGGATTTAAAACGGAGATTAGCTTCCGTTGATAAAGCAAAGTTCGAAGAATAAGCCTGGAAATTAGAGGCAGGTGAGCCTGACATCAGTCGTGGGTAACTTAGTGGAAGACATTTTAAGGGACAGGATATAGAAGCACTTGGATATCATTAGTAATCTGGCAAACTGTCAGGATCCAGCCTGAAGTCCGCATTCTGGTTCACGGTCCAGTCCGCGGACTCCGGACTCCGGGTCCTCCGACTGTCCCTCGTTTCGACTTGGACTCAAGCATTTGCACCTGATGCACATCTGTTGGCTGTGAATATAAGGTGCTCTGGGATTGAGTGTAGTTGGGGTGGTCTCCCATCAGTTTCCGCTGGGAGTAACCCATCGGTGGAAGGCGACTTCATGCAGTGGGTCACGGATTTGCCCAAGTCTACCAAGTCAGGACTTCACCGAAACTAATAATATTTTCCACCCTGTGACGTAGAATATCCAGTCCTGTGTTTTTTCCTGCAGCCACGGGTCGGTCATCTCCACTGCATCTACCTCCTCACAGCACACAATTCTCTCCACACCCCCAGTTTCATGGCATGAACTCATTTAATAACGACTTCAAATACGTACTTAACTACCGTTTTACGACCCAGCCACTTTCGTTAGACCTCGAAAAAAAAATGAAAACGAGTTGCTGGAGGAACTCAATGAGTCAGGCAGCATCTGTGGAGGGAAATGGAGAATCGACATTTCGGGTTCAGGCAGTCCAGATGAACAGCATGATGTTCCTTCCCCGAGTCTGCAGCGCGTGTAGTGGAGAAACGCGGAACTGCAGGGAATCAGCAGCTCCCCTAACGTGAAAGCATTCTGAATCAGGAAGTGCTGGGAGCTAACATGGCTTCGAAAGGACAGGTCGAGAGTTTGAGCGAGGAGGCAATTTGTTCCGTCTGCCTGGATTTCTTCACCGATCCGGTTATACTGGAGTGCGGACACAACTTCTGTCGCTCTTGTATCACACGGTGTTGGGAAAGGGAAAAGAGAAACTCCTGCCCGGAATGTAGAGAGGTGTTTGCTGACCGCACCCTCAGGGTGAATCGGGCCTTAGCAAATCTGGCTGAAAAAGCTCGAAATCTAAACCTGGATCCGAAAGGGAAGGAAAGTAAACGTCACTGTGAGGAACATGAGGAAGAACTGAAGCTGTTTTGTGAAACGGACAAGACACTGATCTGTGTGATCTGTGCAGTGGCGGAGGAACACAGAGAGCACCGCTTCAAGCCGATTAAAGAAGCTGTTAAAATCTACAAGGTAAAAACCAACGTTAATTTAATACTCAACTCATTTTCTCATATATACATACCATCACATGAGCCTCAAAAACGAACATCATTCTCTGCAGCCTCACCATCTCCAACAGCCCTCCCCACACCCCGCAACTCTCCGCTCTCTGGAGGAATCGCTCTTATCCACTCTCACCTCCCGACTGATCTCCCTCCTGGCACTGACACCTGCAAGTGGGACAAGTGCTACACCTGACTCCTAACCTCCTCCCTCGTCATAATTCAGGGCTCCAGACTGTCCCAATTCTTCCCGTTTCTTCCATGGTCGATTGTCCTCTCGTATTAGATTTCTTCTTCTCCAGCCCTTTACCTCTTCCACCTGTCCCCTCTCAGCTTCTCACTTCATCACCCTCAACCACGTTCCCCCTCACGTTATCTCACCCGTCACCTGTCAGCTGGTCCTCATCCCCAACCTTTTTATTCTGGCTTCTGTCCCGTTCCTTCCCAGTCCTAATGCAGGGTCTCATCCCAGAGCACCGACTGTTTATTTCCCCTGAATAAATGCTCCGGCATTTTGTGTGATAATCGGGTTTGATCCCCTGTTTTTTTTTGATGCATCTTTGTTTCTATTTCCTTCACTCTCTGACTTCCAGGATCAGCTAAAATCTTCCTTAGACTCTCTCACAAAAAGGAAATCAGACTTCCAGGAAAAGGAGCAGCAACAGAAAGAGAAGATTTCCGGAGTTCGGGTGAGGCTTCCTGAGCGGAATTTCTGATATCACTGTCGAGTTCTGCTCCATTTAATGCAGAATAGCAGAGTATCGCAGCTCCAGTGACCTGGGTCCGATCCTGACCTCTGCTGCTGTCTGTGTGGAGTTTGCATGCTCCCCCTGTGACCACGAGAGGTTCCGACACATTCCAGGGACATGCTGGATGAATGGCTAATTACCGTTAACCCTGTAAAGGTGCGGAGGGTGTGCGTGAATCGGATGGGAGTTTATGGGTCAATAAGTGAGGTTTCAGGAAAACGTGAGGGAATGGTGTTGACGAGAATGCACTCAGAAGTAGCATGGATTCTAATAGACAAAAGTCACATTAATGTCATCAGGAAATACAACACAGCAATCTAGTATATTAATCTTCACCTTTCATTCGACAGAAAGAGTCACACAGCGTTCAGACCCACATCACATCCCAGTTTGCTGAACTGCGCCAGATTATCACTGAGAAAGAGCAGAGCTTACTCAGGGATCTCAGGGAAAAAGAGAAGAGGATTCTCAACCCAATGGAGAAAAATCTTCAAGCTCTTCAAGAGAATATAAGGATTATTCAGGAGGAAATCTCAAAGTTAAAGGAACAGATGGATCAAAAAGACAGTGTGATATTTGTCAAGGTGAGGGATTATATTTCAATTTGTTTCTGTCAAAGGGCACTAAATGAACAGCAGTATATTCGAAACAAACACAGCACCGTGGTGAATTCTAACTAATCAATTGTCGCTCTGGCGACCTCACACAAGCTATTATATTTGCATGATGCGCCCTCAAAACACTCCAATAATGACATTTCAAAATGTCCAAGATACGCTTTCAGTCCTTCATTAGCAAAATACAATCTTGAAGCGATGAAACTTCAGGGTAATTCATTGTAAAGTAAGCTGCAACACAGCGGTCAAGAACAGAATGACATCCACCCGTCCCCAGCTCAAAACCGCCCAGAACAAAGTACAGATACGTAACTTTTTCCATTCGCTTTTATATGCCTGCACTCACGTGAGGAGTTACAATAATAAACATGTAACACAGAATACAATGCAGACAGAGAACAGATGTGTTGCTCCAACACACACCATTTACAAATGGCAGTAAACTGTTTCTCACCAGACAATTGATGCAATTATTCAGGGTTGTTGATGTCCCATAATAATATTATTAAGGGATTGGACACGCTGGAGGCAGGAAGCATGTTCCCGCTGATGGGTGAGTCCATAACTAGAGGCCACAGTTTAGGAATAAGGATAGGCCATTTAGAACAGTGATGCGGAAAAGCTTTTTCACCCAGAGAGTGGTGGATATGTGGAATGCTCTGACCCAGAAGGCAGTGGAGGCCAAGTCTCTGGATGCTTTCAATAGAGAGTTAGATAGAGCACTTATAGATAGCGGGGACAAGGGATATCGGGAGAGGGCAGGAACGGGATACTGATTGTGTCTGATCAGCCATGATCACAGTGAATGGCAGTGCTGGCTATAAGGGCCGAATGGCCTACACCTGCACCAATTGTCTATTGTCTTTTGTCCCAAAACTGAACTTCCACAAATTCTGTGCATCCCAGGACAGAATGCAAATTTCTCTGAAATTATTTACTCTGATCATAACACAGAGCTGCTGACTGTGTCCTTAATTCTACATTAAATATCCTCTAAAACTCTCATTAACTCCCAGTTCCAGTCACAGGCTGTGAGTGTGTCTGGTGCGGTTGGTGTGAGGGTCTCTTTGTCAATCAGTGAGAACAAAGAATTTGACACAAAAAAACATCAGGCTTGTCTACTCTATTTCCATCAGATTAGGGAAACTATTACTGTCTCTTTACTTTTACAGATAACATTCAAATGAACGTACAATCGTTCAAATCATAACCAGGCCATTCGGCCCATTTCCTCCTCTCAATTTCCCTGCTTCACAATCCTCCTGCCACCTACTCACCACAACCAGCAACAGTGCCCCGAAATCTCTGGTCCCTCACGTGTTTATCCAGCCTCCCCATTACAGTCAGTCGCTGCTGTTCCATTTCAGCCACTCCTGTGGCAGCGAGTTCCACATCCTCCTCACTAGATTTCTTGTGGAATTTGTTAAAATCCGTCTGGAATTACATCTCCCCACGTCTCCCCATAAACAGAGGTACTTCCTCCACCCGCACACAATCACATACATCACTGATCTTAAATTCCTCCATCCTATCACACTGACGTCATATCCAGATGATAATGCACAGCCTGTCCTGTCTTCCCTGTAAGTTTCATCCTCTCAGTAATGGTCTGACATTCAGAAACTTTCCTTGTAAGTTACCCCGTGGTTCTGTATTGTCCGTGTGTGTGAGTGATTGCGGGAGTGGGAATTTTCAACACCTTGTAATGATTTGGATGAAATTCAGGATGTGGACAGTAAGTCCAAGTCTAATAGGATTTGTGTTTTATTTATTTCAGGAGGAAGCTTGTCGGAACAGAAGGTAGGACAGGCCCTTTGCTGAAACCCTGAATGGATTTGTAAAATAGTTCAGAATAACAATTTATAACCAGCAGTTTAATATTTACAGGATTAATGACGATGTCCAGGAATTGGCAGTGATAGATGAGACCCTACCGGTTGAAAAATTCGATCACCTCTATTTGTTGAAAACAGTGCTGAGAGAAACGCTTGATGCTATTAATCGAGGTAAAACTTACAAAGATTCATTTCTCCTTGTTTATGAAGCTCAATTTAGTTCCAATTTGAGGCAAATATTGTCTGTAATACAGGGCTGAAGGGGAACTGAAGTTTATTTCACATCAACCCCACCGACTGGGAGGGATCACTGTCGCATGGTCAGCTGGAGATGTCAGACCCCTGAACACACCAGCACAGGGTCACAATATAACCAATACACGGGACTGGACACTGTGTTCCAATCCCAGGCAAACGCACTAACACACCAGGACATGAGTTTGGATCTACCAGAGGAACTGGGAATTTAATACTGATGATAATATTGTAGGGAATAAAAGCAGATATCAGTGTGGTGACAGGGATTGTCAGGAAAATACACAAGTCCTTCATGTGCCCTGTGAGTGCAGACTCTGACTGACGCAGGTCTTCCCCCTTCCGGATCAGCATCTCTCACTGTTGTTAGTGCATTGGGGATGCAGAATTAAAAAGGATAGCAGATACAGTACACAAAGTGTTATATCTCAATGCACGGAGTATGAGAAATAAGGTGGATGATCTTGTTGCACTATTACCGATTGTCAGGTATGATGTTGTGGCCATCACGGAATCGTGGCTGAAGGACGGTTGTAGTTGGGAGCTGAATGTTCAAGGTTACACAATGTATCGGAGGAAGGAAGTAAGGCCGATGGGGTGGTGTGGCTCTGCTGGTAAATCAGCAGCAAGATGTGATATAGGATTGGAAGATATTGAATCCTTGTGGGTTGAGGTAAGGAACTGAAAAAGTAAAAATGACACTGACACCAGTCATATACAGGCCTCCCAACAGTCAGTGGGTTGGGGCCCACAGATTACAACTGGAAATAGAAAAGGCTGATGAAAAGGACAATGTTACGATAATCATGGGAGATTTCAACATGCAGGTCAATTGGGAAAATCAGGTTGGTAAAGGATCTCAAGAGAGTGAGTTTGTTGAATGCAATGTGATGGCTTTCTAGAGCAGTTTGTCGTTGAACCTACTCGGGGAACAGCTCTACTGGATTGGATGTTATGTATTGAACCAGAGGTGAGTAGTTAAAAGAACCCTTAGGAGGCAGTGCTCACAACATGCTGAGTTCAACTTGAAATTTGATAAGGAGAAAGTAAAGTCTGACATCGTAGTATTTCAGAGGAGTAAAAGAATTTACAGTGGTCTGAGAGAGGAGATGGCCAAAGCAATTTGGAAGGAGATGCTGGCAGGGATGAGAGCAGAGCAGGAATCGTGTCAGTTTCTGGGAAAATGAGGAAGGTGAAGGATAGGTGTATTCCAAAAATAAATAAATACTCAAATGGCAAAATAGTAAAACCGTGGCTGACAATGGAAGACAAGTTAAAGTAAGGGCAAAAGAGAGGGCATACAACAAAACAGAAAAATAGTAGGAAGACAGAGGATTGGGAAGCTTTTAAATATCTACAGAAAGGAACTGAAAGAATGATTGGGATGAAAAAAATAAACATGAAATTGATTTGAATTGAATTGACTTTATTACTTACATCCTTCATATACATGAGGATTAAAAATCTTTACGTTACATCTCCGTCTAAATTGCAATGTGCAATTTATAGTAATTTATGATGAATAATATGTTCAACAGGCTGGTTAATATAACATAGAAAAACAGTTGTGTCCATATGAGTTAATGATTCTGATGGCCTGGTTGAAGAAGCTGTCCCTGAGCCTGTTGCTCCTGGCTGTTAATCTGTGGTTTACATATCATTCATTCCAAGAGCAGGGATATGATGCTGAGGCTTTATAAGGCACTGGTGAAGCCTCACCTTGAGTGTTGTGAACTTGGGCTCCTCATCTAAGAAAAGGTGTTCTGGCATTGCAGGAGGTTCATTTCATAAGGATGATTCCAGGAATGAAAGGGTTCTCATACGAGGAACGTTTGATAGCTCTGTGTCTGTACTCGCTGGAATTTAGAAAGATGAGGGGGAATCTCATTGAAACCTTTCGAATTTTGAAAGTCCTAGACAGAGTAGATGTGGAAAGGATGTTTCCCATGGTGGTGGAGTTTAGGACAACAGGGCACAGCCTCAAGATAGAGGGGGTTCTATTTAAAACAGATGCGGATAAATTTGTACCAGCAGCTGATGAATTTGTGGAACTTGTTGTGTGTATTTAAGGCAGAGGTTAATAGGTTCTAGACTGGACACAGCATCAAAGGTTACGGGGAGAAGGCCAGGGAGTGGGGCTGAGGAGGGAAAAAAGGATCAGCCATGATTGAATGGCAGAACAGACTCGATAGGCAGATGACCTAATTCTGCTCCTATGTCTTATGGTTATCAGACCACTACACTGAAGCATTGTGAGAATGAGATCGGACACACCAACAAGCATTGACATGGGTCAAGATTTCATCACGGGAGAAGCACACACAGCATAACCGGCCTGGCAAAGCTCCCTCACACACATACACAGGAAGAACTGGCAGATTGTAGTCAGAGCCTCAGCAATGTACGTTGTTATTTCCCTCAGTAACCTGGAAACCAATCTCTTCAGAAACAGCCATTTATTCATTTAAACAACTCAATCACATGTGACACATTGTCATCACACACCAGACATGTGATGACACACTGTAACATACAAATTCTTCAATGTGCACACTATCCTTCAATGTGTATACACACCACACGGATATTTACAACAATCAACACACACACACACACACACACACACACACACACACACACACACACACACACACACACACACACACACACACACACACACACACACACACACACACACACACACACACACACACACACACACACACACCGCCCCCCACAGAAATAGGCACAAATTCCTATTTACGATTGAAATCTCCAGTCCCTACCCAGTCTATCTGTTCTGTGGCACTGAGCTGCCCTCTGACGTGACGTCACATCAACACTTCACAGACAGACTCCGGGGTGAGATTCCTCAGGAGGATGATCTGGGAGGGTTTGACGGATGTTGAACCCATGGCCCACTTCATCAATCTGCAAGACTAAGATGTCTTCTTGAGCATGGCCCATTTTTGTGTGTTTGCCCCCCCCCCCCATCCCTCTAACCATTTCCCATCTGTGTACCTGTCCAGATTTATTTTAAAGTATTTTATTTTTACCTTTTTCCACAGCGTCTGAGGGCAAATTCCATTTACCAACCTCCCTCTCTATGAGAATGTTACCCGATAGACCACTGATAAAAATTTCCCGTCTCACTTTCAGTCTGAGGCCTCTGGTTCTGTACTCCCATTTCTTGGAAAAAGAAACGTTATTTCAGCTCCTAATTAATTATTTACCTCGATAAGAGGTCATACCTGAACATCCGACACTACAGCTGAATAGCCCAATCTTATCCACTCCCTGCTTTTAACCCAAGCCCCCAGTCCTGGTAACATCCTCCTGAAGCCTCCTGTCCAGTGTAATGACATCCTCCCCATATTCTGGAACCGTAAATGCAGACAATGCTCCAAGTGTGGTCTATCATCGACATCAAAGGCCTTGCTGAATTTCATGTGGACAGTGTGGAATAGGCTGATGAATACAGGACTGAAGGTGTTTTTTAAATTGGGACAAGAAGGGCGGCGTGGGAGCTAAATTCTGAAGGAAGGCAGTTTTTTAAAAAACTTTGCGTACAAGAACGGCGAGACTCCACAGGACAGCGCGGAGAGTTTAAAAAGATGACCACCCTATTCAGCGGGCAGCGGAGTGGGTGGCAGCAGAGTGTAGGGCTTTGGCTCAACGGGCTTAGGCGGTAATGGGAAGAGGCGAGAGCGAGGCACCGACTCTTTTTCTCCCCTTGGCAAATCGGCCCGGACGGACTGGGGAACAGCAGGGCACATTAGCTAACGGTTTAAAAAGTTCGTGTGTTTGGCGAAGTAGGTGGGTGAGTAGACCTATCTTTCTTTGTTTCATTCCTGTAGAATTAGGTAGCATGTCTGCAGGGTTAGTGCTTTGTTCAGGGTGTCAGATGTGGGAATCCTGGGAGACTTCCAGCCTCCCTGATAGCCACATCTGCACCAGGTGAACCGAGATTCAGCTCCTCGGAGACCGTGTTAGGGATCTGGAGCTGCAGCTTGATGACCTACTGCTTATTAGAGAAAATGAAGAGGTGATAGACAGGAGCTACAGGGAGGTAGTCATCCCTAGGCTACAGGGGTCAGAAAACTGGGTGACTGTCAGGAGAGGGAAGGGAAATGCCCGGATAGTGGAGAGCACCCCTGTGGCTGCCCCCCTCAGCAACAAGTATATCGTTTCGGATGCTGTTGAGGGGGATGACCTGACAGGGGACAGCCCCGGTGACCGGGTCTCTGGCACTGAGCCTGGCGCTGTTGTGCAGGAGGGAAGGAGGGAGAAGAGGAATGCGGTAGTCATAAAGGATTCCATAGTCAGGGGAACATACAGGAGATTCTGTGAGCCTGGTAGAGATACCCGCATGGTGTGCTGCCTCCCAGGTGCCAGGGTACGGGATGTCTCGGATCGGATCCAGAATATTCTGAAGGGAGAGGGCGAGCAGCCAGCTGTCTTGGTACATGTTGGTACCAATGACATAGAGAGGAAACGGGAGCAGGTCCTGAAGAGAGATTTCCAGGAGTTAGGAAGGAAGCTTAGAAGCAGGACCTCCAGGGTAGTAATCTCAGGATTGCTACCTGTGCCACGTGCTAGCGAGGGCAAGAATAGTAGGATCAGGCAGATGAATGCGTAGCTGAGAGACTGGTGCAGGGGGCAGGGCTTCAGATTCTTGGATCATTGGGATCTCTGCGGGGGAAGTATTACCTGTTCAAAAAGGACGAGTTACACCTGAACCCGAAGTGGATCAATATCATAGCGGGAATGTTTAATAGAGCTGTTAGGGAGGGTTGAAATTAATTTGGAAGGGGTATGGGAAACCGGAATGATAGAGTAGAGGAGGGGGAAAACAGAAATAAATCTAAGATAGTGAGCAGTAAAGATGTCAGGAAAGACAGGCAGGTGATGGGGCAAATTTGCAGCCACTGGGATGAGTTGCCGTGCAATCAGTGCAAAAAGTACCAAATACTGGACTTAAGGTGTTATACTTAACTACACACAGCATAAGGAATAAGGTGGATGATCTTGTCGTACAGCTGCAAATTGGCAGGTATAATTTTGTGGCCATCACTGAGACGTGGCTAAAGGATGCATGTCTCTGAGAGCTGAACGTCCAAGGATACACGGTGTATTGGAAGGATAGGCAGGTAGGCAGAGAGGGTGGCGTGTCTTTATTGGTAAGAAATGATATTAAATCATTAGAAAGAGGTGACATAGGATCGGAAGGTGCAGAATCTTTATGGGTTGAGCTAAGAAATCGCAGGGGTAAAAGGACCCTGATGGCAGTTATCTACAGGCCTCCTAACAGCTGCAGTGAGGTGGACTACAAATTATAACAGAAAATAGAAAAGGTTTGCCAGAAGGGCAGCGTTATGATAATTGTGGGGGATTTGAACATGCGAGTGGATTGGGAAAATCAGGTCGACACTGGATCTCAACAGAGAGAATTTGTAGAATGTCTACGAGATGGCTTTCCAGAACAGCTTGTTGTTGAGCCCACGAGGGGATCAGAGGTACTGGATTGGATATTGTGTAATGAACCAGAGGTGATTAGAGAGATTGAGGTGAAGGAACCGTTAGGAGGCAGTGATCGTAACATGATTGAGTTCACTGTCAAATTTGAGAAAGTGAAATTGAAATCCGATGTGTCGGTATTGCAGTGGAGTAAAGGAAATTACAGTGGCATGAGAGAGGAACTGGCCAAATTTGACTTGAAAGGGACACTAGCGGGAGGACGGCAGAGCAGCAGTGGCTGGAGTTTATGCGAGAAGTGAGTCAGGTGCAACATAGATATATTCCAAAAAAGAAGAAATTTTCGAATGGAAAAAGGATGCTACCGTGGCTAACAAGAGAAGTGAAAGCCAAAGTAAAAGCAAAGGAGAGGGCATTCAAGGAAACAAAAATTAGTGGGAAGACAGAGGATTGGGAAGTTTTTAAAAGCTTACTAAAGGAAACTAAGAACGCCATTAAGAGGGAAAAGATGAACTATGAAAGGAAGCTAGCAAATAATAACAAAGAAGATACTAAAAAAATTTTCAAGTATATAAAGAATAAAAAACAGGTGAGAGTGGATATAGGACAGATAGAAAATGATGCTGGAGAAATCGTAATGGGAGATAAGGAGATGGCAGAGGAACTGAACGAGTATTTGCATCTGTCCTCACTGAGGAAGATATCAGCAGTATACCGGACACTCAAGGGTGTCAGGGAAGAGAAGTGTGCGCAGTCACAATTACGACAGAGAAAGTACTCAGGAAGCTGAATAGTCTAAGGGTAGATAAATCTCCAGGACCAGATGGAATGCACCCTTGTGTTTTGAAGGAAGTAGCTGTGGAGATTGCGGAGGCATTAGCAATGATCTTTCAAAAGTCAACAGATTCTGGCTTGGTTCCGGGTGAGTGGAAAATTCTAAATGCCACTCTGGTATTTAAGAAAGGGGCAAGGAAGCAAAAATTAAATTATAGACCTGTTAGCTTAACATTGGTGGTTGGGAAGTGGTTGCAGTCAATTGTCAAGGATGAAGTTACCGAGTACCTGGAGGCATATGAGAAGATAGGCCAAGCTCAGCATGGTTTCCTTAAAAGAAAATCCGGCCTGACAAACCCATTGAAACTTTGTGAGGAAATTACAAGTAGGCTAGACAAGGGAGATGCAGTGGATGTTGTGCATTTGGATTTTCAGAAGGCCTTTGACAAGGTGCCGCACATGAGGCTGCTAAACATGATAAGAGCCCATGGAATTACGGGAAAGTTTACATATGTGGATAGAGCGTTGGCTGATTGGCAGGAAACAGAGAGTGGGAATAAAGGGATCCCATTCTGGTTGGTGTTCCACAGGGGTCCGTTTTGGGGCCACTTCTTTTTACATTGTATATCAACGATTTGGATTATGGAATAGATGGCTTTGTGGCCAAGTTTGTTGATGATACAAAGATAAGTGGAGGGGACGGTAGTGCTTAGGAAACAGAGAGTCTGCAGAGAGACTTGGATAGATTAGGAGAATGGTCAAAGAAGTGGCAAATGAAATACAATGTTGAAAAGTGTATGGTCATGCACGTTGGTAGAAGAAATAAACGGGCGGACTATTATTAAATGGAGAGAGAATTCAAAGTTCTGAGATGCATTGGGACTTGGGAGTGCTCGTGCAGGATACCCTTAAGGTTAACCTGCAGGTTGAGTCGGTGGTGAAGAAGGCAAATGCAATGTTGGCATTCATTTCTAGAGGAATAGAGTATAGGAACAGGGATGTGATGTTGAGGCTCTATAAGGCAATGGTAAGACCTGACTTGGAATACTGTGTGCAGTTTTGGGCTCCTTATTTAAGAAAGGATGTTTTGACATTGGAGAGGGTTCAGAGAAGATTCATTAGAATGCTTCCGGGAATGAGAGGGTTAACATATGAGTAGCATTTGACCGCTCTTGGATTGTACTCCTTGGAGTTTAGAAGAACGAGGAGGAACTTCACAGACACATGTCGAATGTTAAAAGGCATGGACAGAGTGGATGTGGCAAAGTTGTTTCCGATGGTGGGGGAGTCTAGTACGAAAGAGCATGACTTAAGGATTGAAGGGCGCCCAATCAGAACGGAGATCCAAAGAATTTTTTTTCGCCAGAGGGTGGTGAATCTGTGAATTTCTTGCGGCAGTGGAAGCCAAGTCATTGGGTGTATTTAAGACAGAGATTGATAGGTATGTGAGTAGCCAGGGCATCAAAGGTCATGGTGAGAAGGTGGGGGAGTGGGACTAAATGGGAGAATGGATCAGCTTATGATAAAACTGGTGGAGCAGATTCGAAGGGCCGAATGCCGGCTTCTGCTGCTTTGACTTATGGTCTTATTTGAATCCACCAGTATACGTAATAAGGATCTTGTAGCACAGGTAGAGTTTGGCAGGTACAAACTTATGCAGGTACGACTTTGGTCGAAGGAATAAAGGCATAGACAATTCTGCAAACAGGGCGAAATTCAAAAATCAGAGGTGCAAAGGGACATGGGTGTCCTTGTGCAGGATTTCCTGAAGGTTAACTTGCAGTTTGTGTCAGTGGTAAGATTGGCAAACTCAATGTTTGCTTTCATTTCGAGAGGATTAGAGTACAAGAGCAAGGATGTGATTCTGAGGTTTTATAAGGCATTGGTCAGACCACACTTGGATATTGTGAGCAGTTTTGGGTCCCTTCTATTGGAACACATGTACTGGCATTGGACGGGGTGCAGAAGATTCACAAGAATGATTCCGGAAATGAAAGAGTTAACATATGAGGAGTGTTTGATGGTTCTGGGCCTGTACTCATGGGAGTTTAGAAGAATAAATGGTTTATTATCCCCCTCAACCCTATTCTCCCACCTCCTCCCCATAACTTTTGAGACTCTGACTAATCAAGAAGTTTACTTATTAACTTCTGCTTTAAAAATCAAACAGTAGAAAATCTGCAGATGCTGGTAATCCAAGCTACACAGGTCCTGATCAAGGGTCTCGCCAGATCTCTCTGACACCTGTCGGGAGAGAGTTGATGTTGGGAGGATGTGGGTGGGTCGAGAACAGAAAGCACAGCCTCCGACTTTAGGGATGTCCAGTTAGGACAGAGATGAAGAAGAATTCCTTTATCCACAGGATAGTGAATCTCCCCCACAGGCAGCTGTGGAGGCCAAATAATTGAGTATATTTAAAGCAGAGTAACACACACAAATTGTTGGGGGAACAGCAGGCCGGGAAGTTTCTATGGAAAAGAGTAAACAGTCCACTTCATCAGGACCTGTGTTGCTTAAGGGTTCCTGCAAATTCATCCCCTGTCCTAATGAGGGGCTGCGGGGGATGGGGTTGTGGGAAAGGGGACAAAGTCATCCTCATCTGCAATCTTTGCCCCCTCTAGCTTCTCATTACATCTACACACACAGTTCACCCACGGGGTTTCCACCCCTCCCCCTCATGATTTAATCTGCCATTCATCTCTCCCCTACTGGTTCCCATTATCACCTCCTTTACTGTCTCAAACCATCACACTGCCCCACCACACTCACAAATGAATGTGAACATTGTATGAAGGACCTGTTCCTGTGCTGTACTGCTCTATGTTCTCTGTTCCCTGTTAAGAAGGAGAGGAGATCCCAGGGAAACACAAAATACTTTCAGGGGTCAACAGGCAGGAGTGAGGGAGGATGTTTCCCCTGTCTGAGGAGTCAAGGGCCAGGGGTCTCTCTGCTCTCCGTCCAGCGGAAATCCCTTGGGGAGATATTAGTTGTCCATCCGATTTTGTCGAGTCAACGGTTCGTGTCGGCCACCCGACCGCGCCTGAGGCCGCGCTGCCCGAGTCTCCCCCCGATCCCCGGGGCCGCGCTGCTCGAGTCTCCCCCTGATCCCCGGGGCACCGCTGCCCGAGTCTCCCCCGATCCCCGGGGCCGCGCTGCCCGAGTCTCCCCCGGATCCCGCGCTGCACGAGTCTCCCCCCCCGATCCCCGGGGCCGCGCTGCCCGAGTCTCCCCCTATCCCCGGGGCCGCGCTGCCCGAGTCTCCACCCCGATCCCCGGGGCCGCGCTGCCCGAGTCTCCACCCCGATCCCCGGGGCCGCGCTGCCCGAGTCTCCCCCTATCCCCGGGGCCGCGCTGCCCGAGTCTCCACCCCGATCCCCGGGGCCGCGCTGCCCGAGTCTCCACCCCGATCCCCGGGATCTCTCTAATTCTCTGCTTCTCCCCCCAGTCTCTGTCACCCTGGATGTGGAAACGGCGAATCCGGATCTCGAGGTGTCTGAGGATCGGAAGAGTGTGAGACGGACCCGGACCCGGAGGGATCTCCCTGACACCGGGAAGAGATTCACACACTGGGAATGTGTGCTGGGATCGGAGGGATTCACATCGGGGAGACATTACTGGGAGGTGGAGGTGACGGGGAATCGGCTCTGGTGGCTGGGAGTCGCCGCAGAGTCTGTGCAGAGGAAGGGATGGTTCAGACTGAGTCCGGAGACCGGATTCTGGGTCGTCGGGCGGGATGGTGACGTGTTACATCGGGATTATGACGTGTCCCGTGGTCACCCCTCCACCGAGTCCCGTCTCGCTGCCGGTCCCATCCCCGGGAGGGTGGGAGTTTATCTCAGTTACGAGTCCGGGACAGTTTCATTTTACAACGCGGAGACCAAGTCCCATCTCCACACCTTCACTGGGAATAAATTCTCGGGGAAACTTCATCCTTTCTTCGCGACCTGGGTTGTGAACCAGCGGCTGAGAATCTGCTCCGGTTCCGCTCCGCGTCTGTAAACGGGTCGGGTCCCGGAACCGGCGTCAGGAGTAAAGTCCCTGTAAATATAAATGTGCGGAGAGTGCAGCTAAATACGTGGCTAAGGAGATGGTGCAGGAGGGAGGGCTTCATGTTTCTGGACAATTGGGCTTTGTTCCCGGGAAGGTGGGGCCTGTCCCGACGGGACGGTTTGCCCCTGAACTGGAGGGGAACTAACATCCTTGAGGGTAGATTTGCAAGTGCTGCTCGGGGGGAGGGGTAAAAAAGATTTGCGGAGGGAGGAGAACCAGAGTGTTAGAGCAGATAATGAGGTGGAGGAGGATAAAGGTCATGCAAGGACTGCATGTATAGACAGAAATCAAATGTTTGTACATTAGGTTGTAAATTAATTTTCCGAACTTTAGAAATTGTAGAAAATAAAGATTTCCAAAAAGATTTTGATGAAGAACATGACCAGAACATATGTGAAAAAGTGGCTACTTCAGTTTTACACCTATCGCAATAATTGTCTATGTTAGGAAATATTTTGGATAGTCTCTCCTTTATTAAATAGTAACAGTGAACAATTTTAAATTGAATTAAACATTGATTGGCACATATTAAAGAAGAATTGACCATCTTCATTAAAAAAGGTCATATTAAGTTCTCTCTCCCAAACTTGTTTAATCTTTAGACATTAAGGGGATCTGTTTTTTTGCAGATTTATTTATTTTTATTATCATTTATTTTGTGATGTTCGATTGATGACTTTGGAAGAGTTAATTAGCAAATATTCTCTCTCTCATACACACTTACTGCAATATCTTCAGATTAGACATTTTTTACAAAAATCATTATCTAAGTTTCCATATATGCAAGAATCTGATTTGTTGGGTACTATTGTGAATATGAATCCTTTAGTAAGAGGTTCCATCGGTAGAATTTATAATTTATTTTAATACATTAATACAAAAAGATAACCTCTCACCTAAGGTTTATACATGATAGAAATATTTGTTGTTTCAGACATGATAGAGGGGGAGGGATGAAAGGGGGTGGAGTGGCATTACTAGTCAGGGAAAATATCACAGCTGTGCGTAGACAAGACAGACCGGAGGGCTTGTCTACAGAGGCCATATGGGTGGAGCTGAGGAACGGGAAAGGTGTGACGACACTAATAGGGGTGTATTATAGACCGCTCAATAGTCAGAGAGAATTGGAGGAGCAAATCTGTATAAAGATAGTAGACCGATGTAAGAAACAGGAAGTTGTAATAGTAGGGGATTTTAACTTTTCTCATATTGACTGGGACTCTCAAACTGTAAAAGGGCTAGATGGCTTGGAGTTTGTGAAATGTTTTCAGGAAAGTTTTCTAAATCAATATATAGAGGTGCTTACAAGAGAGGATGCAATACTTGATCTCCTATTAGGAAACCAGACAGGCCAGGTAACAGAAGTATGTGTAAGCGAACATTTTGAGTCCAGTGACCATAATGTCATTAGTTTCAAGTTAATTATGAATAAGGATGGGTCTGGTCCTCGAGTTGAGGTTCTAAATTGCAGAAGGGCTAATTGTGTGGAAATGTAAAAAGACCTAGGAAGAGTGGATTGGGATAAGTTTTTTTTTCCTGACAAGGATGTGTTCAGTAAGTGGAAGGCCTCCAAATGTGAAATTTTGAGGGTGCAGAATTTGCATTTTCCTGCCAGGATTAGAGACAGAGTTAACAGGCATAGGGAGCCTTGGTTTTCAAGGGATATTGGCGATCTGGTTAAGAAAAAGGGAGAAGTGTATAGCAGGTAGAGGCAACAAAGAGCAAATGAGTTTCTTAAAGAGTATAGAAAACGTAAGAAAATACTAAAGCAGGAAATCAGGAAGGAAAAAAAGAGACATGAGGTGGCTTTGGCAGATAATGTGAAGGAAAACCCGAAGGGTTTCTACAAGTATATTAAGAGTAAAAGGATAGTAAGGGACAAAATTGGTCCCCTAGAAGATCAGAGTGGTCGTCTATGTGTGGAGCCTCACGAGGTGGGGGAGATCTTAAACAGTTTTTTTGCATCAGTATTTACTCAGGAAACTGGCATACTGTATATGGAAGGAAGGGAAACAAACAGTAGTGTCATGGAACATTTGTAGATTAAAGAGGAGGAGGTGCTTGCTGCCTTACAGCGCATAAAGGTAGATAAATCCCCAGGGCCTGACTTGATATTTTCTCAGACCTTGAGAGAGACTAGAGTAGAAATTGCAGGGGCCCTGACAGAAATATTTTAAATGTCCTCAGCCACGGGTGCAGTGCCGGAGGATTGGAGGGTAGCTCTTGTTATTCCATTGTTTTAAAAAGGCTCCAATCGGAAACCAGGTAATTACAGGCCAGTAAGCCTGACATCAGTAGTATGTAAATTATTGTAAGATGTTCAGAGAGATCGGATTTACAAGTATTTGGACAGCCAGGGGCTGATTAAGGATAGTCAGTATGGCTTTGTGCATGGTAAATCGTGTTTAATGTATCTTGAAGAGTTTTTCGAGGAGGTTACCAACAAAGTAGGTGAAGGAAAAGCTGTGTATGTTGTCTACATGAACTTTAGTAAGGCCTTTGACAAGGTCCCACATGGGAGGTTAGTTCAGAAAGTTCAGACATGAGGTATTCATGGAGAGGTTGGAGAGATTGAAAGAGTGCAGAGATTTACTAGGATCTTGCCAGGTCTTCAGGAGTTGAGTTACAGGGAAAGATTGAACAGGTTAGGAGTTTATTCCTTGAAGCGTAGAAGAATCAGGGGAGATTTGATAGAGGTTTACAAAATTATGGGGGGTAAAGACAGTAAATGCGAGTAGGTTCTTTCCATTTAGATTAGGAACGATAAATACGAGAGGACATGGTTTTAGGGTGAAAGGGGAAAGCTTTAGGGGGAACATTAGGAGGAACTTCTTCACTCAGAGAGTGGTGGGAGTGTGGAACGAGCTGCCATCTGACGTGGTAAATGCGGGCTCACTCAAGTTCTAAGTATAAATTGGATAGATACATGGATGGGAGAGGTTTGGAGGGTTACGGACTGGGTGCAGGTCAATGGGACGAGCGGAATAAAGTTTCCACACAGACTAGAGGCGCCTAATGGCCTGTTTTCTGTGCTGTAGTGTTCTATGGTTCTATGGAGTGAAATAAACACGACATGAGAATTGTCAATCGATTAATTTTCACTCGTTCACCGCATCCGTCAACCGAACAGAAACACTGGGGATTCAGCAGCAGTTGCGGGCGGCCGGTCCTGAACTCCCCCGTGTCCTAAACTCCACCTGTAATGAGACAGGTTAAAAGGGACAAGTGGGGGCGGTGCTGACCGGAAAAGACAGTGAAGATTGTTCATTACGTTCATCTGCAATTTCTTTGCCCCCATTACTACTTCACCAGCATCATTTTCCAGTGGTCCAGTATCAACTTTCATCTCCCTTTCACTCTTCATGTAAATGAAAACTAAACTTTTAGTATCCTGATTTATATTATTGCCCAGTTTGCCCTCATATTTCGTCTAGACCATTCTTATGGCTTTTTTCTTTGCCTTTTGTTGGATTTTAAGAGCATCCCAATAATCCATCATCCCACTCTCCTTTGCTACCCTATATGTCATTTCCGTAGGTTTAACACAATTATTACATGCCTTTTCCAGCTCAAACTGTGAATTGTTTTAAAGTCAGTCCCATAATTTAATAGTTTTTATCTGAAAACTATCTACCCTCGCAAAGATTGTACTGAAGACTGCATTTGAGTTTTCTTCAGCCTTGTACGCTTCACATTGAAATAGTATGTGTTTCGACAGTTTCATAATGACAAAATGTACACGACACAGAATGAAGTTTTCCAATTAGTTACAAGGCAATTTCCAATTAGTTATAAGCCTATACTGTTGGGAAAGAATTCTGCTTCTTATGCCGATAAATAGCTATGTCATTTCTTTATCATTACCTGCAATTCATGGCTTTATCTGCAGCTTTTCTGGAGTAATTTCTAATGAAAACATTTTTCCACAGGCCAACACTCTGTGATTCACACTAGTCTAAGCCAGATACTTGGCATCTCATCTTGGATGCAAGTTCATCAATGTTTGGAGTCAGGCTCTGAGCTGAGGAAATCCTCAGAATTGAGTGAAGGTGTTCATCAGAAAGACGACTCCTGTGTGATGTTTTGTTTATCTTCATCAAAGAGAACAGTTGTTCACACAGATATGTGCTGCCAAACATAGAGAGCATTTGAGCAGCTTGGGTACGCAGCTGGGGCCTTGTGTCGGGAATGAAACGTAGAAACTGTGCAGCGCCCACCGAGTCATACTTTGCCTTGAGTGTGTCACTACATTGGAGTTCAATCAGCTCCATTTGTATGTTGGTTGGTGCGCTTTCCACGTCTGCTGCAAATGGATTACTGAGCAGTTCAAACCTGCTTTTTTGGGCTTCAAAGTCGGCAAATCTCCGTGTGAAGTCGGCAGCAAGTATGCTAAGTTTTTCAGCAAACTTTGCATGTGGGAACACTGCGGTGGAAACCTGCTCTTTCATAGTTTGGCAACACGGAAAATGGCTCAAGTTTTCTTGCTGCATCTGCGTCTCCCACAGGCGCAACTTGGTTTTAAAAGCCCTCACTGCAGCGTACATGCCTGTGATCACACGACCCCGCCCCTGAAGCTGCAGGTTGAGCGCATTGAGATGGCTCGTGATGTCACACAGAAACGCCATTTCACAAAGCAACTTTTTATCCCGGAGCTCTGTTGTGTCTTTCCCTTTGCTTTCCATGAACTGACAGATCTCATCACGCAACTCGAAACATCTTTTCAGCACTTTTCCTTGGCTTAACCATCGCACCTCTGTGTGAGGGCAAATCATTATATTCTGAACCCAACTCCTCCAGAAACGACTTGAATTCGCGGTGATTCAAACCTTTGGCTCTTATGAAGTTAGCTTCATAGCTTCGATTACTGGGGCCAGCTTTAATAGTAATTGGATATTATCTCGCGGGCCAAAGATAATTCCGCCGCGGGCCGGATTTGGCACGCGGGCCTTGAGTTTGACATATATGGTCTACTCCTTGCGTCAATCACTGGCTGGAGGAGACTCACTCATTGTGCTCTCAGTTTCTGGAAGTTTGGAGGTCAAGTAGGAGGAAGTATTGGTTCTCCGAATTAGTATTAAGGTTAATAACATCCTGGGGCCTGAAGGTGTTTACGCCATGTTTTTGAGTGAAACAGAAGACGAGATTTCTGTAGCCTTGAGTAGCTTCGTATCATTCCCAGGCACAGACGTGGACCCACAGGACGGATGAGTGGCGAATGTTATATCTGTATGTACGAAGGGACCAAGGGAAAATCCGGGGAACTGTAGACCGGTAGGTCTCACGTCAGTTGAGATTACCACAAAAACTTCTTCAAGATAGTACATATGAGCTTTTGCAACACAGGGAAAAATTGATGAGAACCATTACGTCTTCATGTGATAGGTCCTGTCTTAACAACTTGACTGAGTTTTCTAACAAATTGACGAAAGAGATTAATGAATGTAGAACAGAGAATATCGTCTACATGGATTTCACTAAAGCATTTATCAAAGTCCCTCTTGATAAAAGCCCAAGAGATGTATTTGAAGTGACTTAGTTGAGCTGAAGATCTGTAATTAGTGGTGTTCTGCAGGGATCTGTGCTGGGGCCTCTGCTGTTTGTGAAATGTTAAAATTACCTGGATGAAAATGTAGATGGGTGGTTTAATAAGTTTTTGAATGATACCAAGAGTGGTGCAGTTGTGGATTGTGAAGAAGACTGGCAAAGAATACAGCGCAATGTCGATCAGTCCCTGATAAGGACAGTGAAATGGAGAAGGAGCTAATCACAGATAAATGTGAGGTTTTGCACCTTGGTAGGCCAAAAGCAAGTCGGTAAAGTTTAGGGGGAAGACCCTTAAGTGTTGCTGAGCAGAGAGGTCTGAGGTGGAAGTTTATAGCTCCTTGAGAGTGATTACACATGTCAATCTGTGGTTAAGATGCTGATCAAATGATTGCTTTTATTAGCTGAGGTATTGAGCTCAAAGTTCAGCAGGTGATGTTGCAGCTTTAAAAAGACTCAGGTTAGGCCACATCTGGAGCATTACATATCGTTCTTGTTGACCCCGTACAGGAAGGATTTTGAGGCATTGGAGCATGAGCAGAAGATGTTTAACAGGATGCTGTCTGGTTTAAAGGGCATGTGCTAAGATAAGTGGCCTGACAAACTTGGGCTGTTTTCTTTGGAGTAGCAGAGGCCGAGGAGAGATCAGATAGAGGTTTGTAACATTATGCGAAGCACAGATCGAGCAGACATGACTGCGACATCTTTGTCGCAGGGTGGAAATGTCTGATACATTGAAGGTGAGAGGGGGCAATTTGAAAGGAGGTGTGAGGGATTTTTTTTTTTTACTCAGAGAGTGCTGTATTCCGAGTCTGGTGGTGGAGGTAAATACATTAGAGGCTGTTATGCGACGTTGAGATTGGTACATGAGTATGAGGGAGATGGAGTGAGATAGACTTTGTGTGGGTCAGAAGGATTAGGTGTTGCGGGTTTACTTACTATATTTTCAGATGGTTTGGCATCATATTATGGGCCAAACGGTCAGCTTCTGTGCTGTACTGTTCTCGGATTTGTTCAATTTACTGTGAACCGGTATGACAGAGCTCACCATAATCCAGAAGGTTTACAAGTAGAAGGTCCTGATGGAGCACATGGTAAGGCTCTGAAAACCTGTGCCAACTAACTGACGGGAGTATTCAAGGACATTTTCAACCTCTCACTGCTACGGGCAGAAACTTCCACTTCTTACAAAAAGCCAACATTTCTACAAGTGCCGAGATAGAATAAAGTGATTTGCCTTAAAGACTATCGCCCGGTGGCACTAACATCTGCAGTGATGAAATGCCTTGAGAGGCTGCTCATGACTAGACTGAGCTCCTGCCTCAGCAGAGACCTGGATCCGTTGCAGTTTGCTGTCGCCACAATAATTCAGCGACAGATGCGACCTCAATGGCTCTTCACACAGCTTTAGACCACATGGACAACACACACACCCATGTCAGGATGTTGTTCATCGACTATTGCTCAGCATTTAATTCCCATAATCCTGATTGAGCAGTTGCAGAATTCGGGCTCTGTTCCTACGTCTGCAATTGGATCCTTGACTTTACAGCCGGAAGACCGGATTGGTTATAACATCTCCTCCTCGCTGACAATCAACACTGGCGCACATCAGGGGTGTGTGCTCAGCCCACTGCTCTGCTCTCTCTATACACACATGATAGTGTGGCTAGGCATAGCTCAAATACCATCTATAAGCTTGCTGATGATACAACGATTGTTGGTGGAATCTCAGGCGGTGACGAGAGGGCGTACAGGGGTGAGATATGCTAACTAGAAGAGTGGTGTTTCAGTAACAACCGTTCACTCAAAGTGAGTACGATGAAAAACTGGTTATGACGTTCGGAACCATCGTAATATGAAGGAACACATACCAATCCCCATAGAGGAATCAGAGTTGGGTGTCAAGATCTCTGAGGATCTATCCTGGTCCAACATACGATGCAGTTAAAAAGAAGGCAATACGGCAGCTATACTTCATTAGGATTTTGAAGAGATTTGGTATAACAACACATAAACTCAAAACCTTCGGTAGATGTACCATGGAGAGCATTCTAACAGGCTGCATCACTGTCTGGTATGGAGGAGCAGTAATGAGTGCCATTGCTAACAGAAAGGAAAAAGTTCTTGGAAAACTCAGAGATCTTAAGGTGAATAAGTCACGGGGACCAGAGGGACTACGTCTTAAATTCCCAAGAGAGATTGCTGAAGAGATAATGGATGCATTGGTCATGATCTTTCAAGAATTTCTTGATTCTGGCATGGTCCTTTGGGACTGGAAGATTGAAAATGTCTCTCCACACTTTATGAAGGGAGAAAGTCAAAAGAAAGGGAAAGAGAGGCCAGTTATCCTGACCTCAATGGTTGGGAAAGTGTTGGAGTCTTATTAAAGATGAGGTTTAGAGGTACTTGGAGACGGATGATAAAATAAGTCAAAGTGAGCATGGGTTCCGTCAAAGGAATCTTCCCTGATGAACCTGTTCGAATTCTTTGAGGAAGTAACAAGCTGTGTGGATAAAGGAGAGGCAGAGGTTGTCACTGACTTGGATTTTCAGAAGTCATTTGATGAGGGGCCGCACATCAGACTACGTAACAAGATGAAATCCAATGGCGTTACGGGAAAGATACTGACGTGGACAGCGGAATGGCTAACAGGCAGGAGGCAGCGTGGGGGAATTAAAGGGGCCTTTTCTAGTTGGTTGCCAGAGACTAGTGCTGTTCCTCAGGGGTCTGTATTCGGACCGCTACTTTCCATATTCTTTATCAACGATTTAGACAATTGAATTGAAAGGTTAGTTGCAAAGTTTGCGGATGACATAAAGATAGGTGGAGGGGTAGGTAGTGGTGAGGAAGAAAGGTGTTTGTAGCAGGACTTAGAGAAATTGGGAGAATAGGCAAAAAAAGTGGCAGATGAAAGACAGTGTTGAGAAATGCATGATAATGCATTTGGTAAAGGGAACGATAGTGCGGACTATTATTTAAACAGGGAGAAGGTTCAACCATCAGAGGTACAGAGGGACATAGGACCCCTCATGCAAGACATCCAGAAGGTTATTTTATTAGCTGAGTCTGCGGTAAAAAGGTAAACGCAATGTTGGCATTTATCTCAAGGGGAATAGTGTCAGGGGCAGGTTTTTCACTCTCAGAGTGCTGACTGCGTGGAATGCACTGCTGGCGGGAGTGGTGCAACCGGATACAACAGGGTCTTTTAGGGAAATTCTCGGCAGTCTCTAGAGCAGGCTACAGCATTGTGGTGGCACAACATTGTGGGCCGAAGGGCTGTAAATTTCTATGTTCTCTGTTCGATGAGACTGCTCCGCCATTCCTGGCCTTCCTGCATCTGGCAATCCAGCTGCTGTTGTGACAGTGTCCTGGCAAAAGCTACATCATGAAGACAAAGGAACACTCCAGGCAACTCAGTGAAAAAGGTTATTGAAAAGCAAGAAAATTGGCGCAGCACCAGGACAACAGCTGTTCTCTGTGCAGTCTGGCTCCTCTCAGCCACTGAGGCATTTAACTCTCCCCGAGGTGTCATATATCTCTTGGTGGCCTCCATCACATGTACCTTTTCGGCACGGTCTCTCACTTATTGAGGACAGCCTGCTCTTGGCAGATTTACAGCTGTGTCATATTCTTTCCAACAACTTATATCCCTGAACTGAACCCTGTGACGCATCACAAAACATAACCGTCCAGTCTGAGAAACAAAGTATCCGGTTATTTCTCTTGGTGTTCATTTCATATAATTTGCAATCAGGTGTGCGGTGGCTTATCTACATAGAATCCAGACCAGATACACTTTAACAATTTGCAGTCTATTGGCATCGTTTGCACATTTAAGATAAAGGCCGATGTACGAGTTAGGCGGTGGTCCTGCATTTGAGGTTAGCGAAGAAGCGGCAGGACAGCAGCATCTGGACTAATTCTCCTCCTGAGTTGTTAGTTACGCGATCAAATGGAGCAGAAAGGTGCACCATTTATAGGTGCCTTTGAGCTCGATAATCGCGATCAGCTGACTGCAGGGAACTCTCATTTGATAATCCTCACATTGAATTCCACGCAGAGAGGAACAATTTAAAATATGGATGTCTTGGGAATGACTGTAGACCAGTGATTCTCTACCGATTTTTGGCCACAGCCCCCTCAGGAGCTCTTCTCAGGTTCCAGGGCCCCCCTTTCAAACGGGGATACAACACGAACAGATACACAGAAAACCATTTATTATTGAACACCAATAAAACTTGAACATTCTGACATACTGGACAAGATTGCAAAACGACTGTCTGAAATTAAACATCTATCAGGCCTAATGCGATTGTTGAGTGTGGTGCCTTTCTGCGAGTTTCATGGTGTCGGGCTCCCAATTAGACAATGACCGTCGGAGGTCTCCTCTGGTTTGTGTTCCTGAACTTTGTGGCTGGATTTCGTGAAGGAAACAACCTTGCAGAATCCGCTCTCAACCAAATATGCTGAGGGAAAGGCAATAAAAAAAAAATATTTCGGCTTCTTCCCACAGTGTTGTAAATTTATTTATTTCACAAGCTACATTAAAGTATGATATATCCAAACACATATACTTTAAAGTTACTTGGCACAAAATAGGCCTAGCAAGACATGCTGATCTTCGGAGAATGAATTATGGCGATAATGAATGCGAGAACCCTTGATTGAATACGCTGACCCGGTGCAGTCTGAGTCGCGACTGACTATGAAGTAAGGCTGTGTGGGAGAAGCTTAAACAATGAATGTACCAGTTGTGCCGAATTCAATCGGTATGTTGGAAAGATATTATAAATAGGAGGGAAACTATTGACTCCACTGAAGGTTGCTGTCTCGGTATTTCGTCGGTTCAGTTACCAGGGCCCCCATAAACCCTCGGGGCTCCGCTTCTCACAGTTTTCAGTCGGTGGCCCCCTTCAAATGTGCCAGGGCCCCGAAGGGAGCCATATGGATCCCGTTGAAAATAGATAATGTACACCATTTATAGGTGCCTTTGAACTAGATATTCACGATCAGCCGGCTGCAGGGAACTCTCATTCGATAATTCTCACATTGAATTCTACGCAGAGGGGAGGAATTTCAGATACGGGTGTCTTGGGAATGATTAGGACACACTAACGTTACCACTGTGGTCAGTGTGAAGGCTCCAGAGGCAACATTATCATCATGGTCAACGGTGCGCGTGGAATAGGAATGACTTCGGCAGCTTGGCCTGCAGTGATATCATCATCTCAGTTCAGTGAGCTGAGATCCAGAGAAGCAATGACGACATCAGAGTGGTTAGTCACGTGCTTTGAAAGAACAGACCATTTTGCATATTCAATACAAGAGCCCGTAACCGTTCTGCCGTTCCCGCTTCACACTCAATGTGTCTGTTCGTGTCCGCTGTCTTGCAGCTCCAATCCAGGAAGTGGTTCTCCAGGAGGTCAGAGAGAAGAGTCTGAGTTTGACTACTGGAGATTTTGGGCAGATTCATCAAGTCTGTGTTTCACATCCTTCCCCTTCTGCAGAGAAATCTTCGTTGGAATATTTACCCCTATCAGAGCAACAAATAAAATTATTATAAAACCTTTAATAATAATAATGTGTCCTATTTTCATTTTATACCGACATGTGGTGTATCCCGTATTTCTGCATGTGCTGAACTACAACGGTTAACAACATCTATTTCTGACTGTAATTAATCTGATTTGTGATGCGCAATAATTCTCTTTGTTGTGCACAGCCTGCTTGGAACAACATCAAATGAACGTTTATTTGCAGCACTATTCACAATATTGTTGAGTGTTTAACTACGTTATACGTATGTTTACTTCAGTGCGAGATCAGAAAAAGAAGCAGCTGTGTAAAGCTGTAAGTGATGGAGACTCGATATTTTTATGTTCCCCAGTGTGTTTCATTATCCGCATCATTGAACATAAGCTGCACCTCTTTTCATATTTTAGGTTCTTTTTCCACTCCTCCACCAACAATGTCCGGAATTATTTCTGTGTAGGTAGATCTAATAGAATAGACGTAAGGCGCTCCCTCCCACCTCTAGCCTGCAGGTTACACCTGAGCATGCTGTATCCCCTGCTTACTGATGTACCCTGGATATGGTGGGAGAGTCACAGACTGACTATGTTGCCTGCCTATGCCCGGGTTCGGGTCGCCTTATCTGCCCTGCAGAGGAACTTGCAGTGAGAGGTGCATGTGGCCACCGGCAACATAGGTCGAACGAGGAAAGAGGATCTTTGCATTACCACCTGAGCGACATGCAAATTGGCATAGGGTCCGGGAGATTAGAGAGTTAAATACCAGTTCATGAAGGCGATTATAGATTACAGGGATACCCTGATCATTTGGAGAAGAGGGCCACAGAGTGACAAATGGATTACAATACAGATATGCACTCTCTGATGAGGCTGATGAGAGCTGGACTGTGCACATCTCTACTCACATCATTCTACAGGGACACAGTCGGCTACACCGAGCCTCAGTGTGTCCCTCAGCATGTACTGCCGCAGCCTGAAATGTGGTAGTAGGAGACAGGGGGAAATGGCTGGTTTGATGTTTCACGGGATATTAACACAGAACAGTTAAAGGTGTCTGCTCCTCCTTTTCCCAGTCCTTTGCCTTCTTTCCCTCCACCGGACATGACGCTGCTTCACTCAGATGGCTGCTCAGTGACAAACTGACTGCTGCTGTCTCCTGTTATACCCAGAGCCTCGACCTGCCCGAGGAAGGTGCGGAGAGACAGACTTGGGAGGAGGAGGAGACAGAGTCAGAGTGACGGACTGCAGAGAGCGGCCCCTCATCTTCCAGCTCCACCTGCACTTTAACACATCCACCAGTTTCCAACGGTACATGCACAACAGAACTGAAAGACAGCGCTCTCGTCAAACTCTCTCACACTCCGGGTCCACACTGAAGGATTCCCTGGTTTTACTGATCCCGGCTCTGATCCAGAATTTTAAGGAACAATTTCCCACTCTGCAAATAAACACTTGAGGGGTCGGCAAATTGACGGCAATCCTTCCCTGGGACCGAGAACAGTGCAGCGCGACCTCCTCAGACACAGCAGCTGGAGGGCGAGGGTACAGCTGGTTTCAGTGTAAAATCAGATTGCGAGGAGAAAATGAAATATGGTCGCAGGAAGCAGCTGCATATACAATCAGGTCTGTGATAATAGAGCCTTCTACAGCAAAATTGAAGAGATTCAGGAAGCTAAATCGGACTGGAGCCTCACTGAATACAAAGAGAGAAGGAAGTGCTTAAACGGGTGATTAGAAAAGCCAAAACGGGACATAACATGTCCTTGGTGAGCAGAATCAAGAATAATCTCAAGGTATTTTAACCTTATTCCTTGGAGCGTATGAGAATGAGGGGAGATTTAACAGTGGTATACAAAATTATGAAGGGTATAGATAGGGTGAATGAATGCGTTGTATTGTGAGAAACGTGTTTGATCTTACAGCTATTGCAGGGAGATGGTTGCAGGCTGACCGGGAGAGGGACCTCAGTGTTCGAACTTATTCAGTGTTCCAGCACTGTCCGAAGCCCGGATGCAAATGGAGTAGAGTTGGACATCCTAACTCCAGCAATCCAATCCCACAAAAACCCGGAGCTACAGAAGCTCCAAAGTCTTCATCTCTGAGAAAGGATGTATCCACCACGAAGACTGGCTGCACCTGGGGACAGCGTGAAAGACTGGCACAGAACAGAGAACTCGGGGCAGTGGTCTGTGCCCCAGTGGGCATGATGTGCGAAACTGACCACCGTCCGACTGAGAGACATAGAGCAACAGATTTCTATTTAATCTCTGCCCTCTCACAATCTGGTGCCCTGTAGTTGCGGATTCGACATCCCTGTTAAAAAAAAAGTTTCTATGCATCCACACTATCTGCAAACTTCCTTGATTCATACACCTCTATAATACTGCCCCTCGTTTCCCACATTCCAAGAAAACAATCCTAAACTGCTCATAAATCAGTAATTTGCGACCCAACAATGGCCTTGTAAACTTCCCCTTCCTTATTTCCAGCTTAATGACATCTTTCCTGTAACATTGTGACCAAAACTAAACACGATATTTCAATGTAGACTCAAATCTTATACAACTGCAACATAACACCCCGACCTGATGAAGGCCAGTGTCCAAATGTTTCATCATTAACTTGTCAGTCTTTGACCCAAATCGAGACCCTGTCAGCTCATTGAGTGAAAGGCAACAAGGTGACACTTGAAAGGCTGATGCACAACACCGGAAATCACAAGACGAGTTCACGAGAATAAATGGCTGTTTTTTTACATAGAGGACAGAAACTCAGTTAACAGGTTTGTTTCAGGATTGGAGGATGTAACCACTGGAATATCCATGGATCAAATCCACCCGCAATTATATTCTATCAATATTTAAAAATTGGTGGAGTGGGCGGAGGTTGGGTTGGTAATGGGTTTTCTAAGGGAGCAGGGGTAAGTTAAGGGCTATCAATTATTCACAATCGATATTATTCACCTGGACGAGGGGACAGAGTGTGAGGTGTCCAAGGCTCTGTCAATGACATATGATCTGGTGGGGGTAATGTTGTGATGGGACATTTGGTCTCTGCCACATGATATAGAGACGTTGGGTAAAATAGAGAATACTTGGAAAATGGAGTTTAATGTGGTAAACAGCGATGGCGACAGTGATGGAAAGAATCAAAACGCGGACTATTATTAATATGGAGGGAAACAGCACATGATTCAAGTACAGAGGGGTCCAGGTGTTCTCTTGTACAAGTTACACACTAACAGCAGACAGGTGCACAGAAGGGCTGATGGACATTTATCTCTGTGTGATCTGTGCAGAGAGACGGAGAAGTGTTGTTACAGTGTCAGACAAGTACACAGCGATGGAGTTTGGGAAGGTAAAGCAGGCCAGGACATGCACAATATCATGTGAAGTGTTAGTGAACAGAGAGACCTTGGGATACAGGTGCATAGTTCCCGAAAGGTCACAGCACAGATTGTCATGGTTATGAAGTAGGTGAACAGCATGCCTCCCTTTGGCAGCAGAGGAGTTGTATTACAGTTGCAGAAAATATTAATTAAATCACAGCTGCAGTAACCTGCGCAATTCTGGTCAGCAAAATAAGGAAGAAGTGATTAAGCTGGAAATGTGACGAAAAGATTCACAGAAATGTTGCCTGGACTGGGGTTTAGTGTTACAGGTAAAGATCAGACACTCTGGGGCTGCTTTCGCTGGAGTGAAGGAGGCTGAGGGGGGACCTGACCGAAGTTTATAAAACTATGCAGTTGTAGATAAGGGAAACAGTCAGAGTCATTTTTCCGGGGTGGAAATGTCAAATTCAAGAAGGCTACCTTTACAGTGACAGGGTGATCATTTAAAGGTGAACAGGGCAAGTAGCAGATCAGTTTTATTTACAGAGTGGTGGGGCCTGGTGTGGGCTGCCATGGGGACTGATGGAAGCAGATATGATAGTGACATTGAAGAGATAGAAGTGATTCCGTTTAATGTGGCATTGTGTTCAGCACAGACATGGTGGGAAGAAGGATCTGTTCCTATACTGCACTGTTCAGTGCTCTGACTGAATCTCAGTGACAGAAGACTATTTAACAGGGGGCACCGACAGGTGTATCTGTGGCAGCTAGTCGGATCCTCAAGCGCGCTAGAGAGCAGACAGGCCAAGGATTACAAGTACATTGTGCTCTGGAAGTGTAGATAGGGTGATGAAGAAGGCATTCATCAGTTAAAGTTTGGAGTACAGGAGATGGGACTTCATGTTGTGACGGTACAGGTCATTGGTGAGACCACAAAGTATTGTGGGCAGTTCTGGTGTCTCATTTATAGGATGAAAATCACTGAGCTGGGAAAGGGCAGAATGTTTTGAAAGGGGAAAGATCAAATGGGACACTCGGCAACTTCTTCCACACAGTGAGTGGTGGGTGTATGATACGAGCTGCCGGAAGAAGCTGCAGAGGAGACACAATCACAATGTTTAGCAGACATTCGGACAGGTGAATGGATCGGAGAGGTTGAGAGGGATATGGGCCAAACACAGGTTAAATGGAACTCTAGGATACACACCTTGTTTAAGTTTTAGATGTTGTGAAAAAGACTGCAGCCATTCACTTTATCAGCCATGTCCCTCAGAGTTTATACACTTCTATACGCTCAACACTCAGCTTTCTACATTCCGGGAGCACAGACCGAGGCTTTCCAGTCTCTCCTTGTAACTCAGTCCCAGTCGCTCCTTGTGAATCTTTACTGCACCCTCTCCAGCTGAATCACATCCTTTCTGTTGCTGAGCAACAATCCAACTACGGTCTCAACAAAATATTGTATAGTTGTGAGGATACATCCTAACTCTTGTATTCAGTGTCCTGAGTGATGAAGGATTCATGCCAGAGGACTTCCTCACCACCCTGTGTACACTGTCACCACTTTCAAAGACCCACAGACTCTGAAAAAATAAATGAACAAGTATTGGTGTTATTAATTTAATTGTATACTCTTTATCCAGATTTAGGATATTGGTGATCTGATCACATTTAGATCACATTTATGCAGAAATAGAGAAAATCCTACAGGATTCACAAATTTCTCTCACGTCTGTATCTGTGTTGTGAGCCATTTGTCACTCTGGCCCTTTTCCCTAACTGATCAGGATCTCCCTGTAATCTATGCGAACATTCCTCACTGTAACCAACATGTCCGAACTTACTGATGAAGTCTTCTGCATTTGTATGCAAATACATTCTTAAAATAATGAGCGACAAGACTCTCAGCTCTGCCCGCTGGAGCACATCACTAATTCCCAACCTGCAGTCTGAGAAACAGTTTTATTTACCTCTTCCAAAACCTCTTTCGATCCATCAACCACAACCTCCCGCATAAAAAGCCACGCTGACCCCTGCTAATCAGACACTGTCCATCCAAATACAGGTGATTCCTGTCCCCCAGAATCCCCTCCAGTAGCGTCCGAACTACTGAAGTCAGGCTGACTGACCTGCAGTTCCCAGGCTTGTCCTTGACAGCTCTTTAAACAGTAAAACAACATTAGCCACTCTTCAGTCACTGGGGCAACCTTCAGTGGACCTCAACAATTTTCTTTCTCCTTCCACAAAGCAGTGGGTGAGGCCTGAGGGTTCATCCACCTGAATGCAGCGTCGGCTGCTCATGATACTCCCTGGTAAATTGAATGTCCTCCAAAGCCACTACACGGGTTTGCTTTATTCAGTGAGCAACCATGATAATTTACTCCGTAAATAATCCATTGTATGGGTATTCACCCCCTTTAATATGACAACCCAAATAGTCACTAGTGCAGCCAATTGGTTTTAGAATTCATATCATTAGTTAAATGGAAATCACCGTGTGCAGTCTGGATGTTTCAATTAACTGTCCTAAAAATGCACAAGGACCAATTGATGCTGTGTCAGTGTCCTGGCAAAAACTATACCATGAAGACAAAAGAACACTCCAAGCAACTCGGTGAAAAGGTTATTGAAAAGCAAACAAAAAGTGATGAAGCACCCAGACAACAGTTGTTGTATATGCAGTGTACAGCAATTCTTTGTTCTTTGCACGTTGGACTTTGTTCTTGCTATTGTTTCATGCGGAGGACGATATTTTGTGAACTGTTTGAAATGATTCTTGTCCTGGGATAAACTGCTGTGCATGTAGGGGTGCCCTCGGCTTTGGGGGATGCACAAAGATTTGGGGATGAGCATGGCGAGTATGGATTGAATTAAAATTTCATTGTCGAGGCAACCATTTTCTGAACTGTGACACGATTCTGCTTCTGAGATAATCTAAAGTGCATCTGGGGTGTCAGCGGATTTGGGGTGCGCACTGAAATGGGGATAGCGTACATTTAGGATTTGGGGTGCGCACTGAAATGGGGAGAGCGCACATTTAGGGATTTGGGGTGCGCACTGAATGGGGATAGCGCACATTTAGGGATTTGGGGTGCGCACTGAAATGGGGATAGCGCACATTTAGGGATTTGGGGTGCGCACTGAAATGGGGATAGCGCACATTTAGGGATTTAGGGTGCGCACTGAAATGGGGATAGCGCACATTTAGGGATTTGGGGTGCGCTCTGAAATGGGGATAACACATTTTAATCCCATATATATATATATATATATATAGAGAGAGAGAGAGAGAGAGAGAGCCTTCAGCATTCTCGTTCACTGAATGAATTCCCATACAAAATGACCACTATTGTGGCACCACACCAAACTGAAATCTGGAATGAGGTGTGAACATTCCCCTTCCTGGAAAGGAATATTGAATTGAACCATCAAGCTAAATTTCTTTGCTTAAGCTCAGAACCTTAATGCGGTTCGTCTATTGTTGCAATGGATAATTATTTGAGCGTGATCGTGTACGCTGTAAAAAAATACTGAAACCAAGAATTATTCTATTTGAAATGAAAAGACTCTGTGCCATAGAGAAAGAATGTGAACTGTTCTCATTTGTCGATGTGAATAAACAGAATTAAAGATAATGTTTGCTTTGTGATTCTTCCGATGGAACGATTTTCATTGCACGATGACACAATTCATATGAATGAAAACAAACCTGAGGTGTTTGTTCAGTGGACTGTCACTGATGTGACTGACCACGTGGTATGGTTAATTGTCAGAGTGCACTTTCCTCTCCTGTATAAGAGCTTGCAAATCAACAACTGTAGATATCGGCAGCTGGACTAGTTTCAACTGATCACCAATTCACACAGGAAATGGGATATCCAGCAATTTACTACATCGCAAGTATTTATTATCCTGTACTAGCAGCGATTGGCATCCCTGGTAAGTAACTGGAATTGGCAGGTACTTTACGTGTGTGTTCTGTTCCTGTAAAATTTCTTACAGATGATGCCTCATCAGATAAATGTTTTAAGCCAGTTCAGGTTTAACTATATACTTCATTTTATTCTTTCATTGTTGTCTGGAACTTTTGTTCGTTTCTGATGTGCGTTCATTTTGTCGACATTAACAATTATTTAATGTTAATATTGAGAGTGTTCCCGCATTTTACCGTACTCGACCTTCCACCTTTACCTGCACGTATTGTTAATGGACAGATTCGAGTTCATCTGCCACCTGCACATCGAAACATGCATTGATCTCAGCGATTCCTCATTTTCAAAATGTTATCCTAGGAGAAATATATATATATATAGAGCCTTCAGCATTCTCAGCTACAATAGTGGGTCTGTCTAGATGATTTGGTCAATAAGGCGCCCAGTGCAAAATCTGCTGTCAACTGGAAAGTTGCGACTAAACTGTGACTCGTTTCCGCGTTTATCATCCAATCGAAGGACAGTGACGGAGCCCGTAAGGCCAACATTTCCACTCTCCGAATTGAAACTTGTCAGACCCGGTACAGGATCAGATGTCTGAGGGTCACTCAATCCGACTCAACGCATTTCTATGCAGGCATAACAAGTAAAAATTATCAGAGCTTCTTCACACGAACCTAACTTTTCTTTGCTTCGTTGCAGTTAATTTAGTGGCGATTGTGATCCTGTCTCTGGGAAACTGCGGACTCTCTAAATGCATCTCCCGTTACCTGGTGGGAATGGCAGCAGCTGATTTATTGGGTGTTATTATTTCTGTTGTACTCCTTCAAATCAATAATATTTATATTTATGCCCGTCCTTTGCTCATTACACCGGTTTGCGCCGTGACGCTTGTCCTGAGTGTCGTAACCATGGACTGTTCTGTTTGGCTCACGGTGGCTTTCACGTTCGATCGCTGCGTTGCAATCTGCAGTCAAAAGCTGCGGGAACGATACTGCACCGAGAGGATGGCGACTATTGTGATAGTAACTGTGGGTTTAGGAAGCTGTGTAGAGAATGTTCCAATGTACTTTATAATCAAACCTTACCTTATCATTGATAACATACCCTGGCGATGCATTCTAAATTCCGATTACCTTACTTCAGCAACGTGGAAAGCACAACAATTGTTTAACACTATAACGACACCTTTACTGCCGATCGGTTTGATTCTACTTTTTAATGCTTTAACAGTCAGTCATATTATCGCGGCAAACAGAGTTCGCCGGGGGCTCAGGAACAGCAGAGAGAAAAAGAATGATCCAGAGGTGGAGAACCGGAGAAAGTCAATAATTTTGTTGTTCGCTCTGTCAGCCAATTTCATAATGTTGTGGATTCCCTTTATTGTATATACTATGAACTGGCAAGTTCAGAATTACTTTTACACAGACAGATATTTGAACACCCCGACGTATATCCTGCAGCAGTTTGGGTTCATGTTGCAGTTTCTCTGTACCTGCACCAACACGTGTATCTACACTCTGTCACAGAGGAAATTCAGGGAAGAGCTGAAAATTGGAATCAAACGTCTGGTTACATTAAATGGTCGGCTCTGTAGGTAAAACGCAAATCGAATGCAAGCGTTGACGGGAGATCAAATTAATTTCTATGTGATTTATAAGCGTTGCAAATGTGCCTATGTTCCTGTGGCCAGGTGACAGAATGTTAGTAGTTTTTTGTTCCAGTAATGGCAGCAAAATTAATTAAATTTAACAAACAATAATTAATCAAAATTTTGGATTAATGCTAGAATCTGGTCCAACAAACTGTGTGAAGTCAGTGTGAGTTTTCTCACATCGGTAGAATTCCATACGAATTCACTGGACTAATGGATAATTCCCGGGTTTTCTGTGACAACTGGAAAAATGTGCCTGAAACATGAAACACCTGCGTCAGTCGAAGTGAGCTCTAATTGTACAATTTCATTTCATTTTTCAATGTTTATTGATTTTCAAATGAAGAATAGACAAATCGGAGGAGTTTAGCAAAGAGATAATATAAAAGACATATAAACAGCAATAATAAAAACCGAATGTATATAATGTCAAAATCAAATAGGTAAACTATTATGCTGTTATATATACAATGGTAAAAAAAAACTACAACCCCTCATAGCAATCATAAATAAAATTGGAAATTTTATTAATAAAGAAAAATAAACCTCACTAACTAAACTGAAAAAAAGAAAGAGAAAAAAGGAAAGAAAAAGAAAGATTGGGCAGTCCAATTGAGGATAATTATTTTTTTTTAAAAAAAGAGAGAAAAAAATGCCACATCCTTCCAGACATCTCCGAACCTTCACGGATAAGGATTTTCCCCAAAGAGAATAAAGATAAATAAATAAATAAAAATAAATTAAATCATGTGAAAATATTGAATAAAGGGTCGCCAGACGTTCAAAATTAAAGGATGTATCAAGTGTCCGGCTTTTAATTTTCACCAAGCTTAGACATGACATAGTGGAGGAGAGCCAATAAAAAACAGTAGGTGGATTAGATTCTTTCCAATGTAGCAAAATAGCTCTCCTAACAAGTGAAGTTGAAAAAGCTATCACATGTTGAGCGGAAGCAGACACTTTGCTTGCTTCCTCTGGAATAATCCCACAAATTGCTGTGAGTGGATTAGGTTGAACATCCATATCCATAACTTTAGATAATATTCCAAACACATCCCTCCAAAAATTATTTAAACTTACACATGAACAAAACATATGAGTTTTAGTAGCCACTTCCGCGTAACATCTGTCACACGTAGGGCTTATATTAGGAAAAATATGCGCCAATTTATGCAAAATATGTGACGACTGTTTTCTCATCCAGAAATCGCGTGAGCCCTTCTAAAGTGGAAGTCTGAAGCTTCAGGACGCCCCTGCCTGACCAATGAATGAGCGGGTGTAGCAGACATACTGAGAAGATGATGGTATCAGTAATGCAGCTGTGGCGTGAAAAAGCAATGCATCCCACCCTCTCCCGAGCAAGGGTGTCAGAGGTTACAGGAACACTGATGTCACTCGCAAGAAGAACATCACTTGGATGTGTTGGCATTTGCCGATGGGAACACGAATTAGCGTTACAACGGGAATCTGTAGTCATCCATTCATCAAGGGAAATTCATCAGGAAGGAATTTCATTCCCGATCCATTTTATTTGGGCAATAACTGCGCATTTACTTGTAATTTCAACGCCAGCCTGGATTTTGTTTCGTTTTAAACTCCCTCGTAATTAAAATGCTCACTTTGCAGAAGTGTTGAATCTAATATTTTGTGTCCACCAATGTTGTGAATGTAAAATTAAACTTTCGCAAATTGCGATGACCTCAGAACAGGACCCGACCACACAGCACACGGCACGGTTGTTGAATTCCATAAAGATAAACAAGAGAAATTTAAAAAAAAAAGCTTCACGATGTAGATCTATTGGGTTCTGCCGGAGCATTCCCACCTCCGTTGCATTTACTGTTCTGTCCACTAGATGGCGCCAACTGCTAACTCTCTAAACGGTGAAGAGAGGTCATTCGGGGGGCAGCTGTAGAATGGAGTCAAACAACTGGTCCCTCTGTAGATAAAACACAAATCCCATCGTATGCTTTCCTGGTAGCTCAAATACTTTTCTGTGTCATGTGTATGTCTGCTGAATATGTCACATATTCAGGTGACCTGGTGGGCGAACACTAGTAGCTCAGTACACAAAATGCTGGTGGAACACAGCAGGCCAGGCAGCATCTATAGGGAGAAGCGCTGTCGACGTTACGGGCCGAGACCCTTCGTCAGGACTAGTAGCTCAGATTGGGAATCTCACTGTGAATCAGATTTAATTTCACTAGTATATATCCCGAAGTATGTTGCTTACCGCCGACAAAACTTCCAAATAATAATAATAAAGGTATAAATTACACCTGGGTGCATATATAAAAGATCAAATGAAATTGGAAACGTGATGCAAAAAGAGATGGAAAATGCTGTGCTTGTGTTCATGCCTTAACTGTCCATTTAGAAACGTGGTTGCGTCGTTAATTAATGTTTTCCTTTCTGAAGCGGGAGAGGTATTTTTTTTCTCATCGATGTCGGTTCTTCTACAGATTACCCGGCACCGTAGGAAAGGCGCAGCTCGAATATCTTCGCCCATTCTGTCGGCGACTCAATTTCACAGACCTACCTGAATAAATTATTCCACTAAGTTTCCACTAAACCCTGTTTATTCAGATTTTCATCAGAGACCGAGACACCCAGTTATGTGAAATAACTGAGTAAACGATGAGAATAGTTATATTAATCAAAGGGCATCAAGTGACAGTGGCATGTAACGGATAAAGGCGGATGTTATCTATAGCTGATGATAGTTGCCATATTTTCCTGACTAGATTTAAGACACTTCGTTTTTAAGGCATATGCGTGATCATCGCCTAAACACAGAGGCCTGAATTGACAATAAGTTTTACTCGCGCTATTCCCGTGCGGGTAAATTCCCGTACCTTCATTATAACTCCAACAAATCATGTCGGAATATTCCATAATCAGCCCTGATAAATATTTTATTTGGGAAGACCCACGCCTTCTCACCGTTCATGAAACATTGTACGGTCGGTCCTCGTTGTCCAATGAAAGAAGGATAACCGGGATAGAGTGAACTTTGACGGAGTCTGAATCTTGACAAAAACTTGAGACTTTAGAACAACAAGATGACAGTGGCTTTGGTGAACGTTTTAGTTGCCTCGAGACAGACAGATCTTTCCGTCGCATATCAGCAAATGAGAACTCGCGTTTTATTTCTGTCTGAATGTCTCTTGCCTCTCAAATTCCAAGCCTACAACGACACACCCTTTATGTGATACGGGGCCCAGAACAATTGCCGACACATCAAATGCGGCCTGACCATGGTCCTCTAAAGGCTCTGCATTATCTCCTTGTTTTATGTTCTATTCTCCTTGCAATAAGCGCCAACATTGTACTTGCCTCCCTTTCCACAGTCTCAACCTGTAAGTTAACCTTCTGGGAGTCGTGAACGAGGACCCCCTATGTTCATCTGCAGCTTCTCCCTATTTAGATAATAGTTCACACTATTGCTCCTTTTACCAAAATGCATCATCATACAGTTCCCAACACTGTTATCCATCTGCCACTTCTTTGCCCATTCTTCCAATTTGTCTTCAGTCCTGCTGCAATCGTATTGCTTCCTTCCAGTAACGTCATAGGTTTTTATCTTGTCAACCAGCCTCATTTGTAACACCTTACGAAACACCTTCTGAAAATCCAAGTAAATGGCATCCTCTGCCTCTCCTTTGTCTACCCTGCTTGTTACTTCCTCGATGTGTTACACGAGCGTGGCTGTGGACGAACCCAAGTGCAGAACAAGGGGGCGGAGGCGGAGTCGGGGGGCGTTCTTGACGTAGCGAGCGTGGAAACGGTATCCAGGAGCGATGCTAGACTTAGAACTGGCAGTCCTAAGAACCAGGAAACGAGGTTACTCACATCGGAGTCGAACAACAAACTGGCAGCTCCTTGTTGTGATCACAGGGTTTTTATCCTGCATTTTCTGATGGAAAGCAGGTGTGTGCAGTTAGTGGAACCTGGGAATGATTGAAAACTAAACGAAGGATCAATTCCAGAGGTAAATAGCAAGGTGGGGGATTGCCAGAAAGGTCAACGGGAGCCTCCCGGCGATCCTGCAGGCCTGTCAGGATGGTCCCGATGAAAATCCTGGATGAGGGAATGGTCTAGGATGAAGGAGCGGGGGACCCAGGAACGCTAATCTGGATCGTACCCTTCCCAGTTTACCAGGTATTGGAAACCCCTGCCCCTAAGGCGCACATCCAGTAGTCTTCGGACTACACTTCGGACGGTGTATGCCGGATGCTTGTCGATGATACGGGCAGGTGGGGGACACAAGGGGCTGACAGAAACTACCTTTAACTTGGAAACACGGAAAGTCGGATGGATGCGCATAGATCTTGGCAGTTTTAGGCGGACCGCTGCGGGATTGATAACACTTTCGACCTTGAATGGTCCCAGGAAGCTCGTTATTGAGCGGGATGTCCTTGGATGAAAGCCACATCATCGGCCCAGGTGGGTACTCGGGAGCCGGAGTCCGGTGTCGGTCAGCCGTCTTCCTATTGCCTTTTGCTGATCTGAGCAGGGCCGTGAGTGTCTCCTCCAAAATCTTAAACCACCGATCGATATGGTCCTGAACCATCAGTACCGCAATCTCCTCTTCTTGTGCGGGAACAGCGAGGGTTGGTAGCCCAGGGACACCGGAATGGAGACTTTCCAATGGCAGAGCTCACCAGAGAGTTGTGGGCGTACTCAACCCAAGGGAGGTGGTCGCTCCAGGTCGACGGGGTGTTTGCTGTTACACAACGTAGCGTCGCCTCCAGGTCGTGTTTAACCCGTTCCGCCTGCCCGTTCGTCTGGGGGTGGAAGCCGGATGACAGGCTGACCGATGCACCTGAGGCTTGACAGAAGGCCCATACCTGTGAGACGAACTGGGGACCTCGATCGGAGACGATGTCCGCGGGGATTCCGTGGAGGCGGAAGACGGTCGAGAGGATCTGCGGGTTCTGGAGAGGAAGGGAGTTTAGGGAGAAGAACGAAGTGCACCGCCTTGGAGAATCGGTCTACCTCGGTGAGTCCGGTGATGTTCTCATGTGAAGGGGGTGGACCAGTGACGAAATCTAGGGCGATGTGTGACCAGGGACGACCAGGGACAGGTAGAGGACGAAGAGGATGAGAGGCTTTTCCCCGGGCACAGATGAAACATGCCGAGACATTGGAAAGGGATTGCACCTCCATGGACGGCCACCAAATTTTTTTTTTCAGCAGGGTTAGGGTCCGATCACTCCCGGGGTGGCAGGCGAACCGAGACTCGTGTCCCATTGGAGAACCTGAGACCCGATAGAATTGTGATCACTGTCTACAAAATGCTCTCCCACTAAGAGACCTGATACCTGATCAGGTTCATTTCCCAATACCAGATCAAGTACAGCATCTCCTCTGGTAGGCTTATCTGCATATTGTGTCAAGAAACCTTCCTGGTCACACTTATGAAACTCTACCCCATCTAAACCCCTCACTGTTTGATGCTAAACAGTATTTGGGAAATTAAAATCTTTCACCACAACAACCCTGTTATTATTACATCTTTGCAGAATCTGACTCCCTATCTGCTCCTCGATGTCCCTGTTACGATTGGGTGGTTTTTATCGAGCCCTTCCTATTCCTAACTTCTACCCACAGAGACTCCGTAGACAACCCCTCTATTACTTCCTCCTTCTCTGCAGCCGTGACACTTTCTCTGATTAGCAGTGCTACGCCCCATCTCTTTTGCCTCCCTCTCTGTCCTTTCTGAAACATCTAATGCCTGGCACATGAAGTAGCCGTTCCTGCCGCTGCACCATTCATGTCTCTGTAATGGCCACAAAATCACAGCTCTATGATCTTCGTCAAAGGTAGGTCGTGCCTTACGACCCGGAATGATTTTTTTGTGAATGTGACTACAAACATTGATGAAGGTAGAGTCGTAGATGTAGTGTATATGGACTTTGCCTGGCTTGATGCGAGTCAGTTAACACAACCACATTGTCTAATGTTCAATTTGACGTTCCTTTAATTGTCATTCAAACACACATTAATACCCATGAATACAGACAAACGGATGGGCGTTACTCCGGGGCCAAAGTGAACAACACAGTGCCAAAGGTCACAAACAGCACAGCGCACATAAAAGATAGAAATCACATAAAAGATAGAAAATACAGTCACACTAATAGTACTGTCCAAGAGCCTGAGACCATGAACGTTGCAGAGGTCTGCAGATGAACACAATGTAGTTTGTCTTCGGCTGCAGGATCACCGGTGGGCGCGCAGTCGGGGGCAGCAGCGACTCCGACTCCTCTCTCTTGCGCGGCTCTAAACGGGCGAGACCGCGTCTTGAGACCTTGGCCTCGTTACGTCAGAGGTGACGCAGCTATCCCTGCCGTCCGCCAGATAATCAGAGTGAACTTCAGTTGCAGCGTCCGATATGACGAATGTCCAGCAGGCTCCTGAGATCGCAGGAAAAGCGACGAAGAAGACCAGACGCTGCCAGACGCCACACATCCTTCGCGCACCGACTCTTCTGATGCCTTCCTGATGCAGACAGCAGCAGGATCCGCACCAACTACAACTCCTTCCGTTTATCGGCCAAAACGCACCTCGGTGACAGTGTAAACCAGCAGTACAGTTAAGTTGCTCATTTCCAGCAGCTTCTTGCGATTGTCAGAAAATACATTTGTAAGACAATAATACCTCTGTCTGGTCCGGTAGAAGCCGCTGCGATGTTGAAAACATCTCATGGTCACCACTTTCTAAATCGTATCTCTGAGACTCCAGCCGCTGCCATGGGCCGGCAGCTTGTGCTCTGTAGATAGTACTATATCTTGGCAAAGCTCAATAATTCCTGATTACAATTCACATTGGTTCTCACATGGTTGTATTAACATAATTTCAGAACTGATTCATTATCATTCACCCTTTATGTGAAAGTAAGGAGGCCTGGGATCCAAGTGGACATTGCCTTGTGGATCCAGAACTCGCTTGCCCAGAGAAGGCAAAGTGTGGTTGTAAACAGCTCATATTCTGCATGGGGGTCGGTCACCAGTGGAGAGCCTCATGGATCTGTTCTGGGACCCTTACTCTTCGTGATGCAAAACTGGGCTGAGAAGTGGCAGATGCAGTTCAACCTAGATAAGAGTGAAGTGGTTCATTTTGGTAGGTCAAATATGATGGCAGAATATAGTATTAATGGTAAGACTCTTGGCAGTGTGGAGGATTAGAGGGATCTTGGGGTCAGAGTCCATAGGACGCTCAAAAAATCTGTGCAGGTTGACTGTGGTTAAGAAGGCATACACTGTATTGGCATTCATCAATCTTGGAATTGAATTTAGGAGCCGAGAGGTAATGTTGCAGCTATATAGGACCCTGCCTAGACCCCACCTGGAGTACTGTGCTCAGTTCTGTTTGCCTCACTACAGGAAGGACGTGGAAACCATAGAAAGGGTGCAGAGGAGATTTACAAGGATGTTGCCTGGATTGGGGAGCATGTCTTATTAGGTTGAGTGAACTCGGCCTTTTTTCCTTCGAGTGACGGAGGATGAGAGGTGACCTGATAGAGTTGTATAAGATGATGACAGACATTGATCGTGTGGATAGTCAGAGGCTTTTTCCCAGGGTTGAAATGGTTGCCACAAGAGAACACAGGTTTACGATGCTGAGGAGCAGGTACAGAGGAGATGTCAGGGTTAAGTCTTTTACTCAGAGAGTGGTGAGTGGGTGGATTGGGCTGCCGGCAACCGTGGTGGAGTTGAAAACGATAGGGTCTTTAAAGAGACTTTTGGATACGTACATGGAGATCCTGCTTTCTCGTCCCCCTCTTTTCCTTCGCTACATCGACGACTGCATTGGCGCTGCTTCCTGCACGCATGCTGAGCTCAGTGACTTCATTAACTTTGCTTTCAACTTCCACCCTGCCCTCAAATTTACCTGGTCCATTTCTGAAACCTCCCTACTCTCTCTTGATCTTTCTGTCTCCATCTCTGGAGACGGCTTATCTACTGATATCTACAATAAGCCCACTGACTCTCACAGCTACCTGGACTATTCCTCTTCCCACCCTGTCTCTTGCAAAACTGCCATCCCCTTCTCACAATTCCTCCGTCTCCGCCGCATATGCTCTCAGGAAGGAGATATCTTCTTTTTTTAAACAAAGGGGCTTCTCTTCGTCCTCCATCAACTCTGCTCTCAAACGCATCTCTCCCATTTCCTGCACATCTGCCCTCACCCCATCTGCCCGCCACCCCACTCGGGATAGGGTTCCCCTTGTCCTCACCTACCACCCCACCAGCCTCCAGGTCCAACGTATAATTCTCCATAACTTCCGCCACCTCCAACGGGATCCCACTACCAAGCACATCTTTCCCTCTCCCCCCCCTTTCTGCTTTCCGCAGGGATAGCTCCCGACGCGACTCCCTTGTCCATTCATCCCCCCCCCCATCCCTTCCCACCGATCTGCCTCCAGGCACTTGTCCTTGTAAGCGGAACAAGTGCTACACCTGCCCTTACACTTCCTCCCTCACCACCATTCAGGGCCCCAGACAGTTCTTCCAGGTGAGGCGACACTTCACCTGTGAGTCAGCCGGTGTGGTATACTGCGTCCAGTGCTCCCGGTGTGGCCTTTTATATATTGGTGAGACCCGACGCAGACTGGGAGACCGTTTCGCTGAACACCCACGCACGGTCCGCCAGAGAAAGCAGGATCTCCCAGTGGCCACACATTTTAATTCCACGTCCCTTTCCCATTCTGATATGTCTATCCATGGCCTCCTCTACTGTCAAGATGAAACCACACTCAGGTTGGAGGAACAATACCTTATATACCGTCTGGGTAGCCTCCAACCTGATGGCATGAACATTGACTTCTCTAACTTCCGTTAATGCCCTTCCTCCCCTCCTTACCCCATCTCTGATTTATTTATTTTCCCCCTCACCTTTTTGTTCTCTCTCTGTCCATCACTCTGCCTGTTTTCCATCTCCCTCTGGTGCTCCCCTCCCCCTTTCTTTCTCCCTAGGCCTCCCGTCCCATGATCCTTTCCCTTCTCCAGCTCTGTATCCCTTTTGCCAATCACCTTTCCAACTCCGGTCTTCTCCTATCATTTCGCATTTTCCCCTGCCACTCCTACTTCAAATCTCTTACTATATTTTCTTTCAGTTAGTCCTGACGAAGGGACTCGGCCCGAAACGTCGAAACGTCGATAGTGCTTCTTCCTATAGATGCTGCCTGGCCTGCTGTGTTCCACCAGCATTTTGTGTGTTGTGCTTGAATTTCCAGCATCTGCAGATTTCCTTATGTATGAGAGCATCATAAGTTTGTGGACACAGATGGGAAGGGACTGAACCAAGGGAATAAAGTGAACTAGAGGTCTACGGAAAAATGATAAGGAATGATCCCCAATACAGGCAACACACTTGTAAATCTCCTCTGCTCCCTTTCTATAGTTTCCACATCCTTCCTGTAGTGAGGGAAACAGAAATGAGCACAGTACTCCAAGTGGGGTCTGACCAGGGTCCTATATAGCTGCAACATGACCTCTTGGCTCTTAAACACAATCCCACGATTGATGAAGGCCAATGCACCGTATGCCTTCTTGACCGCAAAGTCCACCTGCACAGCAGCTTTGAGTGTCCTATGAACTAGGACCCCTCTTATCCTCCACACTGCCAATAGTCTTATCATTAATACTGTATTCGCCATCATATTTGAGAACCACCTCACACTTAACTGGGTTGAACTCGTTCTGCCACTTCTCGGCTCGGTTTTGCATGCTATCAATGTCCCGCTGTAATCTCTGACAGGCCTGCACAAAATCCACAGCTCTCCGCCGTGTTCTTTGATACATACGGGGTGATATGATTAGAACACACTCACCCCCTACCACTAGACTGCTGAATTTGATGGCCATGCATTAGGGTTAGAGGTGTACATGGCCGAGCCTCCTAATGTTCTGCCTGTGACTGAATTGAACTGAATCACCTACTGTTGCCATTCTCCTCAAGAATATAAACTCTCGATGTAGTTTGTGTTGGGGACCCTCTCGTTAAACTACATCGAGAGTTTATATTCTTGAGGAGAATGGTAACTGTAGGTGATTCAGTAGAATTTCAGAAGCTACAATGACATAATTGATTTCAATATTCAGTCACAAATGCTTCTGTCACAACCACGGATTCAGCAGCGCGGCAGATTCGGCAATTGCGCTCCCGAATATGCACGTGGCAGCTAATTATTATTTCATTGTGATCGGATTTAACTACATTCGTCCCGTCGTAGTTTTTGTCCGGACTTGAACCTAGGACACAACAACACTTCCCTTTCCGCCTTGTCTGTGAAATTGGACTGTTGAGTCAACTGAATCTAAAGACTAGCGGCCTTCGTTTAATTCTCACTTGTTCTTTTCAGCCGCAGTGTAGGCTTCGTTTTCCATTTGAGAGTTTTAGATCACTGCCTGTTTGGCCGAGCGTTTTTGTTTGCTTTTCCCTTTGACATTGTTCGCGTTAAAGTCTGTGTGCTGTCGAACTGTTTCAGTGTCTCTCGCTGCGCACTCTGGCCATGTCTGCAAACCATCTCTTACAAATGGTCTAAATATTAAATCATTCATTTAATCACATTCTGTCACTGCGGGGATTTCACGTGTCAAACATAAATGGCTTGTAAATAATTTAAAAAATTATTTATTTTTAAATCTGTTGCAACCTGTCCCTGTGGAGTCGCTAAATGGTTTTAAAAACCCCAGACAAGTGTTGCCTCGACATGTCATTCCGAGAGATCACCTGTGACACAGACGGATCATTGGACAGAGACAATGTCTGCAATGTTCGACAGGTACCTGAGTGTGCAGAAAATATTGTTCGTGTTCATCGCCGTCGTTGGAGTTCCTGGTGAGTGAGCAGAGCAATTCATGTTCGGTATTTCTGAGTGTTTACTGGTGTGAAGCTGTTTATGGTCATTAACAAGCTTTTAACTTGATGATCATTGTGTACATCTCCGTCAGAGGTATCGATCCTGTCAGTTCCATATTCTGATATTTTCTATTTAACGACAAGCGGAACTAAACCGCTGCCTCTCCTCTAACTCACGGGACCGACTCGAACGTTGTTCTTGCCTTTAACGGGACGTTGTACAGAGTTTCTCCAGTGCTGGGGACAAGCAGCTCTCCGGGAGGGTGTGACGGGGAGGATTTCAGTGGAGCCTTTTCCAGAGCAGTCCCATTGCTGGGCACAGGCAGCTCCATAGAAAGGTGTGACAGGGTGGGTTTAAATGGGATTTTTCCCAGTGCTGGGGGCAGCACCTTCCAGGGAAGTTGTACCTCGGAGGGTTTTACATCGTGAAGTTCCCAGTTCCTGAGTTATTGATCAGAGAGAACCCCTGGTCCTGTGTTTTACGTCTCGTTACGAAGTCTGTCACAGTCCGATCCTACTGTCTGTTGGTCAGTGATTGGGTGTGATAACCTGAACCAGTGTTGACGGATCTGCTAACGTGTGATATCGAACTGAACTGCGTTGTAGAATTAACCCATTAACACAGCCTCAGGTTACTAGCTTGTTCCTGCTTTCCCTCTGAGACCCGTCGGGAATCGGGGCCCCGCTTCGTCCAGACGAGGGTTCTCGGACCGAAACTAGAGTTTGTTCAATTCCATGGAAGCTGCCTGACCTGCTGAGTTCCTCCAGTATTTTATGTGCGTTGTTCCCTTCTGTATCGCTTCTCGGCCCCGTCAGATGCTGAGTTCCCAGAGACCTGGTCAGTCCCGGTTAAATCAGTGAAACCGGCTCCATCTGCGATTGGAATCGGGATCAGCACCGATTGTGTTGTCCGTGCAGTTCGTCTTTATCGCCGACGTTTGCCCACACAGCGACTTAACTCCACATTGAAGAGGGCAAGGTAGAGACAGTGTGACCCCTGTCTGATGTTGAATTAACAACGGTTCACAGACTCTAGTACTCCTGATCTTCAGATGAAAACCGATCCGTTGTAAATTTCCGCAGAATGTGTTCCGTAATGTCCAGTGTCTATTCTTTCTCTCCATCTCCAGTGAATTTATTGGCGATTGTGATCCTGTCCCGGGGAAAGTGCGGCCTCTCTACCTGCACCACTCGCTACCTGGTGGCCATGGCAGCGGCGGATCTACTGACCATTGTTACCGAGATCATTTTTTTTCAAATCAGTTGGTATTACTTCCGGTGGAGTTTTCTGAGCATCACCCCTGTGTGCAGAGTTATCACTGTATTGAAGTTCACAGCCACACAATGTTCTGTCTGGTTCACCGTCGCTTTCACTGTTGATCGGTTTGTCGCCATTTGCTGCCAGAAGCTGAAAACAAAATATTGCACCGGGAAAACTGCGGCTGTAGTTCTAACAACAACCGGCGTACTGACCTGTCTGAGAAACGTTCCCCGATACTTCACGCTGGAACCCAAGGTGATCATCGACAATATACCGTGGTTCTGTACGATCAAGGACAATTATTTCACTGACCCCGAGTGGGTAGCATATGACTGGCTCGATACGGTTTTAGTTCCATTCCTCCCTTTCGCTGGGATCCTGCTGCTCAACGCTCTGACAGTCAGACACATTTTAGTGGCCAGTCGGGTCCGTAAGGGGCTGAAGGGTCAGAGCAAGGGGGAGAACCGCAGTGACCCGGAGATGGAGAGCAGGAGGAGGTCTGTGGTTTTACTCTTCACCCTCTCTGGCAGCTTCATCCTCCTGTGGATGACACTGGTTGTAAATTTCTTATATTATCAGGTATCTGGAAAAGGATTCAATTTCATTGGTTCAGAATTGATCTTTCACTACGTCGGGGCTTTGCTGAGCAATTTCAGCTGCTGCACGAACACATTTATTTACGCGGTGACTCAGTCGAAATTCAGGGAGCAGGTGATCAGCGCGGTGAAATATCTCGTCACGCTGTGCTTCGGTTCATTAATAAATCCGCGTCCTGAGTAAAGCCGGAGGCGGCCGCAGTGTTTCCAGTCTGTGTCCAGCCCCTCACGTTCACCTCCTGATTTCCCAGGTGTTATTACCAGGCCGATTATCCAATCATCCGGCAGCTATGGGATATCAGCATTGTTTGAGTATGGGGTGGGACAAAGCACCGTCCTGGAGGACCAGTAACTCATTGAACCGGGAAGATGTCAGTCGAAGAACTGTTCCGGAAGACGCAAACCCATTGGTCAGTGGATATTTGCATCTATTTCCATTCCTTTCTGCCATCCTCACAGTCCGACGTTCCACCATGTCGGCGGCGTATAGTACGATGCTATAGGCTATTCCAATATTATCACTGCAATCTCCGCAGTCCCTTGAATGATGGGCTAACGTGAAGAAATAGGGCGGGATTTGGACAAACGACTGTCGACACTCCCACTTCAAGGCGCTGATGCCACCACCATCTGGACTGGAGTGTGGTGCGGAGAATTGGGAAATAAAACCCTGGCCGTTTCTATTGTTTTTCCATTTGAAAGGTAAATTACCCCAAAGTCCCAGAGATCGTACGGAATGAAACACAATATTGTGAATTAAATTAAAGTCACTCCCATTACTTCAGTAAGTTTTTAAATAAAATCTAACAACCCTCGAAGATTGTAATGAAACCTCCATTTGATATATTTCTTTCTGATACGCTGCACACTGAATTAAAATGTGTTCAACTGTTTCATAATGATAAAACGTACACGACCCAGAATGCTGTTTACCAACACGACATGAGGTATGGTATTGTCAATTGGAAGACGAATCTTGTTTTAACCCCTTCTCCAATAAATCCAACACTTTTAAGTATTCTGTAATGGTGTCCCCCCTTGTGACCATTATCCCACTAGTCCCTTCATAAGCCTACAATTATTAACACGAAAACACCTTACCTGCTGATTTCCTAGATGGAAGCTCTTTATCGACAGTTGAAATTTTTATTGCTTTTATACCTAAACAGTCAACCCGCTCATTCCCGTCAACCCCTCTATGTGCAGAGAGCCATCAGAATTAGACATATAAACCAATACTTTAAATAGGAAATAATGTTTAATGAGTTCCAACAGTAAATCTGATCTATTACCGAAGTCACCTGTTTTAAGACTCATCAAAACCGAAAAGGAATCTGAACGAATCTGGGACAGGTTTAGCATTGCATAAGTGAGTTGTACTTCCTTAGAAGGTTGGCGTCATTCAATGTCTGCAGTGAGATGCTGATGAGGTTCTATAGGTCAGTTGTTGAGAGCGCCCTCTTCTTTGTGGTGGCGTGTTGGGGAGGAAGCATTAAGAAGAAGGACGCCTCACGTCTTAATAAGCTGATAAGGAAGGCGGGCTCTGTCGTGGGCAAAGTACTGGAGAGTTTAACATCGGTAGCTGAGCGAAGGGCGCTGAGTAGGCTACGGTCAATTATGGAAAACCCTAAACATCCTCTACATAGCACCATCCAGAGACAGGTAACTGTCGATGCAATGCTCCTCAGACAGGATGAAGAGGTCAATACTCCCCAATGCCATAAGGCTTTACAATTCAACTGCCAGGACTTAAGAACTTTTTTTAAAGCTATTATTAATGCTTTTTGAGTTAGTGATTTAGATGCATATCATATTATTACTGAGTTAAGTATTGTATATAATGAGTTTTTGCTACAACAAGTGTATGGGACATTGGAAAAAAATGTTGAATTTCCCCATGGGGATGAATAAAGTATCTATCTATCTATCTATCTATCTATCTATCTATCTATCTATCTATCTATCTATCTATCTATCTATCTATCTATCTATCTATCTATCAGTAGCAGTGTCTGGAAAAGGTAGAAAAGTACACGGAATTACAAACTAAATAAATAGTACATAAACAAGGACTAATGAGGCCGTGTTCCTCTGTTCACCTTAAACGCTCGCCCTCTAGTGTTAGACATTTGCTCCTTCGGCTGTCTACGCTGTTTGTGCCTCTCATATTCCTATAAACCTCGGCCCGCCTCTCTCAGCCTTTACCAGTACCGAGAAAATATCTCCAGGTTGTCCAATCTCTCATTACCCTGCCGTCTCCTCGTAAAACTCTTCTAATCACCGTTCAAAACCTCCACATTTTCCCAACAGTACTCCAGAAGCTGTTCAGCTAGAGATTTACAAAACTGTAAAATAACTACCTGATACTGGAACTGTGTGCTTCCACTACAAAAGACAAGGAGACCCTACATCGCCTTGAACAGCTCGCCATCGTGTGTACTCCATTTCAGGGAGTTAAAAATTAGGATCCCAAGATCCATTTGTATACCCAGAAAACAATCTCGTCCGATGGGACAAGACCCTCAAACTCTCCCACCAAATAGTTAATCTCTTATGCAGTTTTCCAGCGTAAAATATAATTCTGTATATAACTCTGACCAGAACTGAACGTCTTCCTTCCCTTTCAGAATTGACATTGGCCCTTAGGCCCAACTCTTCCATGCCTACTTGGTGCCCAACTAAACTAATTCCACCTGCCGGCGTTTGACCCATCTCCTACGGGACCGGAATTAGTTTGAATGTACGTCGCTGTCACATGGGCACATGGGCTGAAGGATCCTTTCCCTGCTGTAAGTGTCAATGACTAAACTTTTCCCGTCCTGTTCTTATCCACAATATCTTTGCAATTTGTATAAGTACAGGACCACTAAGGAGGTCGTGTTTAGTCAGTTAACGGGGGATATTTCCGCACAGCCTGGCGCGATATAATTCAGATTATTGGGAGAGGCAGGAAATGAAATTACAGTGGACTTTACCAACATGCTTGAGTTGTATCTAGCCACAATGAAGATACCCGGAGATATATTCATACATGTTGTTCTCTTATATAAGAACTAGGAAGGATAATACTGGAGTAATGTAGACTGGTGAGTCTCATGTCCGGGGTAGGCAAGTTACTGCAAAGGATGCTTAGCGATAGAATATAGACTTATTAAACCCCACAAAAATAAGCAGTTCCGATTATCGTAAAGAACGCTCTGGCACTTCCAATTCTCTGGCCCAGTTTTCATGTTTTCTGGACTAGTCTCATCGACCTGCACCAGGACCAGAGCCTTTCATACCCCTCCCATCCATGTAGTTACCCAAATGTCTGATTAAAAATACTTATTCAGTTCTCCCGGCATTACCTTGTGCCCTACAACTCCAGCATCATTTTCCAGTGATCCGGTACCCGCTCCCGCTTCTAGTTTAATCACCTTATTGAGTACACAGATAGTGATTAGTGATACCTGTGAGGCAACTTTTAGGGATCTAAGGACACCTTAATCACCTTATTGAGTACACAGGTTGCGATGTGAAGTTGAAGTTCCATAGGGCATTAGGGAGGATACACTTGGTGTATTGTGCGCAGTTCTGGTCACCTATCAACAGGAAAATATCAGTGAGGTTGAAAATTGCAGCGAATCTTTATAATGATGCTCCCAGGGCTTGCGGATCTGAGTTTCACTGAAAGATTCAATCGGTCCAGTCACACCCAAACAGAGGCTTTTCACCCTCAGGGGCAAATGAAAGGTGTGAAGGTGGATCAATCACCTGGACCAGGTGGTGTACACTGCAGGGTTCTGAAAGAGGTGGCTGAAGAGACTGTGGAGGAATTAGTAATGGCATTTCAGGAATCAATAGATTCTGGCATGTGTCAGAAGGAATGGAAAATTGGAAATATTCCTGCACTCTTCAGGAAGGGAAAGAGGAATAAGAAAATAAATTATAGGCCTGTTAGTCTGCCGGCAGTGGTTGGGAAGATGTTGGAGTCGTGGAGAATAAAGGGAACCTTTTCCGGTTGGTGCCGGTAAATAGTGGTGTTCACAGGGTCTCTGTTGGGACCGATTCTTTTCACGTTATATGTCAATGAGTTGGATGACGGAATTGATACCTTTGTGGCCAAGTTTCCTGGATATTTGAAAGTTAAATGGAGAGGCAGATCGTTTTGAGGAAGTAGAGGGGCTACAGAAAGAGTCAGTCAGATTAGAAGAATGGGCAAAGAGTGGCAGATGGAATATATTGTCAAAACTGTAGAGTCATTGTTAAAATAAATAGAAGGGTAGACTATTTACCTGATGGACAGAAAATTATAAAAAAAAATATGAGGCGCGATGAGACTTAGGAGTCCTTGGGCAAGATTCTATGAAGGTTAATTTGCAGGTTGAGTCGGTGGTCAGGAAGGCAAATACTGTGTTAACATTCACTTCGAGAGGACGAGAATATAAAACCAAGGATGGAATATTGAAGCGTCATAAAACACCGGCGAGGCCTCACTTGGAGTATTCTGATCAGTTTTAGACCTCTTATCTTAGAAAGGGTGTGCTGACATTGGGGAGGGTTCACAAAAGGTTCGCATAAACGATTCGTGGATTGAAATCCTTGTCATATTAAGAGCCAATGTGGCTCTTCATTTGGTTTAAATCATCTGTAGAATCGCGTGATCTTGTGAACACACACACACACACACACACACACACACACACACACACACACACACACACACACACACACACACACACACACACACACACACACACACACACACACACACACACACACACACACACACACACACAGTCACATCTGCCTCCCAGGTCTCCACTCTGTTCTGTGTTAGTTCAATATTCGGTTGGTTTCAATATCATTTCTTCCTCATTTTTCTAAACTTAACGAGTACAGGCCGAGAGTCATCAAACGCTCCTCATATGTTCACTCTTTTATTCCCCGTTCAACCTCCTCAAATGTATTGAGCAGTGTTACTAAATGTAACGTTTAAGAAACGAACCAGCAGCAATTGATTACACCTGGAGTCTGGTTTTGATGTTAAAACCATTATCTTTATTAGTAACTACTTGTAATATAGTAACTTAACCAAGATAAACAAAAGTTCACAATGTTGTGGTGTGTATGTGTAAATATAACTCCCAACTATTGAGCTTGGGGGAATAAGGCTCAGAGTCTTGAGATGGTGAAGTAGGAAAGTTCAGTCATCCACGGAATAAATGATGGGGAAGAGATATTCGCAATGCAGGTTCTACTGGAGAGAGAAGGCAAGTACCAAGTATTCCACAGGTTCCACGCTGGGAAAACGAGTTAACAGCCGCCGGAGATCGTTTCAAATTCACATACGAATTATCACCGAAAACGACCTGTCACAGGAACATCGTCTTCCAGAGGTCACCACACAACATACCCAGGCAAGGGTTAACACTTAAGTGGTCCCACAAGATATCCCAAAATCCACTCCTGTGGATTATACGAAGTGACAATCACACATTCTGGAGCCAACTTGCCCCGGTAGTTCTTGTTCAAGTCTTGCGAAGACTGCCAGAGTAACTGTTTCTCTCTCTCTCTCTCTCTCTCTCTCTCTCTCTCTCTCTCTCTCTCTCTCTCTCTCTCTCTCTCTCTCTCTCTCTCTCTCTCTCTCTCTCTCTCCCCCTTTCTCTCTCTCACCTTTCCTCCCTCCCTCTCTCTCTCTCGCGCTCTCTCCCTCCCTCCCTCTCTCTCTCTCTCTTCTTCCCTCCCTCTCTCTCCCTCTCTCTCTCTCACCTTCCCTCCTTCCCCCCCCCCTCTCTCTCTCTCTCTCTTTCCGTCTCTGTATTTTTATCTGCACACACCGCGACAGCCTGTCACTGACGTCATAGTCCCGCCTCACTTAGGCGCTTAAAGCGACAGGCCATAGTAAACGGAACCTGCAGGTTGGTAACAGCAGAGACTCTCCGAGATCTCCCCTCTTCAGAATAAATCCCATGATATTGTGTATCCCTTACAAAAAATGCAATGTTGTATAATTCCCACAATTACACAACATTTATTGTATTGTGATTTATTGTATTGTGTTTCACACAGCTTGTTGTCCAGGGACTGGGTTCTAATCACGCTGGGAATATGGGTTCGTTGGATTATGCAATATGTCCCACTGTCGCGTTCTTTGTAACCCCACATTGATCTTCTCAATGCCTTTAGTTGATTTAAGGATACACAATTCAATGAAGTCTAAGGATTCTGTACTGGTTGAGAATCTTGATTCGTCAATATATTGTGGAAAATTATTATGATATCAAAACCGAACAGGCATCTGAACAAATTACAACTTCACAAGAACAAATTTCCACCACCCACTGTAAGCCTAAATTGAGGGAAACAGATTCTACAATATACACTGATAAATGGTTGGTAAGTTGTTTCTTTATCATTACCTGTAATTCATGCACAAAAACAATCCCAGTTAAGTTGTAATTTGTTCAGATGCCTGTTCAGTTTTGATGAGTCTTAAAACAGGTAATTCTTGCAGTAGGACAGATTTATTGTTGGAAACTCATCAAACATTATTTCATACGCAGAGTATTTGTTGATATGTCCAATTCCTATGGGTCCCTGCACACAGCGGTTCAGTTACAAAAGTTGTTAAAATTTCAACTAGCACATCAGAAGCTAAGCGGTTGGTGGGTTAATAATTATATCGAGACTGGTGGGATAAAGGACATCAAATGAGACACCTTTACAGAATACATACCTGTTGGGTTTATGGGAGATCGGGGGTAAAACAAGAAGGCAAGTAATCACTTTGACACGACTTAGAATTTGGCATATTATGCATCATTATTCCTTCGTTCGTGTTGGAAAACATTACTCTCTGTCGTTTAGTTTTCATTTAAAAGCTTTCTTAAGTAATGGCAGTAATTTTAATTTAATTCACGGTATTGTGTCCCGTTACGCACAATCTATAGGACTTTTGAGGGGTTATTTAGGTTTCATTTGAAAAAGGAAGCAGTGAGGGATTTATGTCCCAATTCTCTACATCACACTCCAGTACAGTTAGTGGGGTGTCCACCGTCATTTATACAAACCCCGGCCCTCGTTCTTCACGTTAGCCAATCATTCAAGGGGAAGGCCGTGACTGTTGTGATTGACAGTGGATTAGCCAACCAGCATCCGAATAGACCGTCGCCATTTTGTGGCGTCAGGCAGTGAGTTCGGTGGGCGGGAAATGGAATAGATGAACATATGTACAGACCAATGAGCGAGGGGAATCCAGAGTAGTTGTTTGACTGACATCTGACGGACCCAGTGAGGTATCGACACTCCAGGACAATCCATTTATACTCCCCACCCGTCCACCCACACTATCCCAATGTCCCGCCGCTGCTGGTCAAAGGGACAATCCGCCCGGGAATAACACCTGGGAGATGAGACGGTGATGTGAGGATCTAGAGCCCGGAACGGAGACACTGCGGCCGCCACTGCCTTGTGCTCAGGACGCGGCTTTATTAATGAACTGAAGCCCCGAGGTGACCGGATATTTCACCGGCTCATCATCTGATAACGTCTGACCGGCGCAATCCCCACGGAGACAGATTGTGATTACATTAATGAATTAATATTTAGACCATATGTGGGAGTCAGTTGTCTCAACAAAGGTTGGGATCAATGGAATATGCTGCCACTGTAAATTTGCCTTGAGACTCGTCACAGCTCCAAATCTGCACACAGCCCCACATACACATCAAGTGCGAGAATCATTTCACGGAATGGCTGTCTCCATGAAAAAAATCAAAAACAGAGGTCAAAGTTCATATTGCATTTATTATTGAAGTCTGTATAAAGGGAAAAACCATGAGATTTGTAACACCTCGAAATCCACCGGTTCCCCCAAGTCAGTGTTCAGCCCCGAATCCGCCAACACACCCACTCTTCACATATCTGCAAATCGGTGTGCACCCACAAATCTGTGCTCACCGAAAAAACCCACATTCAACCCTCCAGTCAGTGTGCACCCCAAAGCAACCGACACACCTGTTACCATCTCGTTTCCTTAACTCTGAGTGTCACTTTCAGAGGCTGGAGCTGGTTTCTGAGTGACAGCCGAAGAGAGAGAGAATATTTAAGAACTGTGTTCACAAAACAGCTGCCTCCTCCTGAAAAGTAGCAAGAACAAAGTTTAAATTTCAAACACACGTCCACATGCATAGTCCCCATATTCTAGTTGACATCCCCTTAAATCTACGCTCCTCCCCAAACCATCCTCACCCCGGTGTCAGTGGGTGCCCGCAAATCCACCAACACCCCCATATTCACTGACAAACCCCTATGTCTGCGCAAATCCCTGTGCACCCCATATTCTCCAAAACGTTTCTAAGTCAGCACAATCCTCAAATCCGTGTGCAACCCCAAATCCGCTGAGACACTCAAATCTCTGCGCAGCCCTAAATACTCCCAAATCCCCGTGCACCCTCAAATGCCCAAAGCAGTGTGCACCCCCAAATTCACCGACACTCCAAAATCCATATTCACCAACATACCCTGAAACCTTCGCACACCCGCAAATCAATGTGCAGACCCATTTCCATGTGAACCCCCAAACCCGCTGACATCCCCACAAGCACACTAGATTATCCCAGAGCAAGAATCATTTCAAACAGTTCACAAAATAGCGACATCCATCTTAAAACGCTGAAAATGCAAACTGCATTCATATTTAAAGTATTTTTGTATGTCTGAATGTCTGTGTGTTTATATGCGTCCTCGTATGTGTCTGTCCGTCTCTTTGTGTGTCTGTGTGTGTTTGTGTCAGAGACCAGCTCGCAGAGGGTGCTCGGTCTTTGTCGTGACGGTGTAGCTACTGAGAACACACGGCTATCCCGTCCACTCCACATCCCCTCCCCCGCCTATTCTGCAGCGCACAGAAAGGGAACAAACTGGCCTCTCCCGGAAACCACAAGCCTTCATCTCTGAGAGAACATTGCTGCTTTCCAAACTGTGAAGTATTACACAACATCTATAATTCACTGTGAATGTCAACCGTCATCACAGTGCGGGGTGGGGGGTCGGGAAAGCGGGCGACAGAAAAGGGGGAAGATTAGGGAGGAATGTGTGGAGGAAAGAGTGGGGCAGTGTGGATGAGAACGGATGAAGAGAGGAGGACAGGGAGAAAGAGATTGAGGCTATATATATTTAGTCTCTCTCTCTCTCTTTCCCTCCTCTCTCCTCCACACTCCCCTCCCCCGCCTATTCTGTAGCACATAAAAAGGGAACAAACTGGCCTCTCCCGGAAACCACAAGCCTTTATCTTCTGAGTGAACATTGCTGCTTTCCAAACAATGAAGAATGACACAACATCTATAATTCACTGTGCAAGTCAACCGTCATCACAGTGCGGGGTGGGGGATGTGGGGACGGGAGGGTGGCCGGGAGAGCGGGCGACAGAAAAGGGGGAAGATTAGGGAGGAATGTGTGGAGGAAAGAGTGGGGCAGTTTGGATGAGAACGGATGAAGAGAGGAGGACAGGGAGAAAGAGATTGAGGCTACATATATTTAGTCTCTCTTTCCCTCCTCTCACCTCCACACTCCCCTCCCCCGCCTATTCTGTAGCACATAAAAAGGGAACAAACTGGCCTCTCCCGGAAACCACAAGTCTACATATTCCGAGAAAACATTGTCACTGTCCAAACAACGAAGAATTGCACAACATCAGACAATTCACTGTGCGAGTCAACCGTCATCACAGTGCGGGGTGGGGGATATGGGGACGGGAGGGTGGCGAGGGAAACGAGCTGCAGTAAAGGAGGAACTGGGGAGAGTGTGAGAGGCAGGGGAAGCATTGGGTAGAAAGGGAGACAGAGACAACAAGGTAAAGGAGGAGAGTGTGAGTGGGTAGGGTAGGGAGGAATATGCTGAGGACACGGGTGTGTCAGTGGGGAAGGGAACAGATGAAGAGAGGAGAGAGACAGAGAGAGTGTGGAAGAGAAGGAAATAGGTGAGGGGAGAGGAGGAAGAGAAAGAATGAGGGAGTGGGAGACAAGAGATGGAGAGAAAGAGACAGTGAGGGAATGGGGAAGCAGAGGTGGCAAAAGTGGGAAGGGGTGAAGATGGGGGCAGGAGGGTGGCGAGATTTTGAGCCAAAGATGAGGAACTAGAAATTTTTGGGAAGTGGGGTGAACGCCAATGTGAAGTTGAAGGGAGTGTGTGTGTGTGTGTGTGTGTGTGTGTGTGTGTGTGTGTGTGTGTGTGTGTGTGTGTGTGTGTGTGTGTGTGTGTGTGTGTGTGTATGTTTGTTTTCAACAACTTTACAATCCCTGGCTCTGATCGCCACACTTTGACTATGGATATCCAGTATCAATTCACTTCTATTCCCAGCAGGAAATCCTGAAAGCACATCGTTTGCTTCCTGACAACAGCCCTAACCAATTCCCCTTCATTGACACTTTATTTGGAGTCAGAGAGCACTATAACAAACAAACAAACCCTTTTGACCATTTAGTCCGTACCGAATTGTTATTCTGCCGAGTCCCATAACCGCAGTTGGACCATTGCCCTCAATACCCCTCCCGTCCATGTACCGATCCAAACTTCTCTGCAGTGAAATCCATAACTTCCACTGACAGCTCTTCCCACACCCACACCACCATCTGAGTGAAGGAATTCCCACTCAGGTTCCTCTTAAATATTTCACCTTTCACCCTTAAACTGCGACCTCCAGTTCCCATCTCACCCAACCTCAGAGGAAAAATCCTGCCTGCATTTACCCTGTCAACAACACTCATAATTTGGTATAAATCTGCAAAATCCCCCTTCATTTCCCAACACTAAAGGGAATAAAGTCCTCAACTTTTCCTAAAGCTCGAGTCCTCAAGTCCCAGCAAACGTATTGTAAATTTTCTCTGCACTCTTTCAATGTTGTTGATAACTTTCCTTCAGACCAGTAACAAAAACTACACACAATACTCCAGATTAGGCCTGACCAATGTAGTAAAGCCGAAACAGGGGATAACTTTACTGCACCACAACACAATCTCAAAGCCTGTGCTTGTATCACACCCAAACATAATAAAGTTGAAGATGAAGCTGATCTATAAACCACAACCATAATCAAGAACAGATCCAATTAAACAAATGAGATTGGTCAACAAATACTTTCATGTAACACCCTAGAATACCCGCAGGGATAACTGAGCATATTTAATGTTTCTTTATATTAATCAATTATTTTCTTATCCGGTGCTTCCATGTCAGCTAATTATCCATCCACATGCCTAGAAATCTTACCACTGAAACCTTTTAAGGAGTTTGACCATATTAGTTCCTATCATTTCCAATCAAGTGCAGGTTCATTAATCCTGTCTGTAAAACACATAACTTGTCCCATCTATTTGCCGACTTTTCGACCTTATTAATTGCGAATGCATCCTATATAGTAAAATAGAAATTTCTACCTCTAATCAATACACCTCCATCATCTGCATATAGAGATCTACACAACGATAAACCTATCTCAGAAAAAAATATTAATTGTAATATAAAATAATAAATACTGCCTGTGGGATCCCAGTTTCTATCTCATAACAACCTGAATATAACTTTCCCACCCATACCTGACACAAAACGTTCAATTAAAACAACTCAAAGTTAGATACCAGCCCCTCCATCCTCATTTCCACAATTTATTAAAAATTCTTTCCTTCCATAAATAACATCTGCCTTTTGAATAGCAAAATTACTGCTGTTACAACATCTATATTTAACTGGCTTTACTAATACCATCTTCCAAATATAAAAATGAATTCAATGTCATACTTGCCCATCCATACCTTTACAAGACGTACAAATAGAAACAATCAGAAAAAATTGTACAATAGCCCTCTCAATTGCATTTCCAAAAATTTATCAAAAGTCCATCAATAAATATTATTTGCCTTTTCAATATCAAAAATATTGCTATTACAACTCTTTATTTAACTGTACTTTCCTAATATGATCTTCCAAACCCAAACTGATTCCAATGTTATTTAAGGCAGAGATTGCTAGGTATCTGAGTAGCCAGGGTATCAAAGGTTATGGTGAGAAGGTGGGGGAGTGGGACTAAATGGGAGAATGGATCAGCTCATGATAAAATGGCAGAGCAGACTCGATGGGCCGAATGACCGACTTCTGCTCCTTTGTCTTATGGTCTTATTCTACCGTTCCAAATTCCCCTCTGATAAAACGTGAAATGACCTCTTTTATCAAAAATATAATTCAAACACTCAATTACCATACATTCCACAAGTTTACATAAATGAGACTTTAATGATATTGGTCTACAAGAAGGACGATCAGACGGCGAGATCCGGGTTTTAGAATGGGAACTACTACAACCATTTTCCATGAGAAAAGTCGATGGCCAAACCTCCAAATACGATTCAGAAAGTTAATATTCTCACAAAAGAAAATTACACACATAACTGTTGAATCAAGATTTTCTACAAGTTCATGATACATTTTATTCCCATTCACAACACTATACTTTGCCCCTTTCCTTATAAAACTGACAACACCATGCCTCTACCAACTAACCTGTTAAGCCAAACGACAATATAATCCTGCACAGCAATAAAACTTAAAATGTGCAGGTTTCCTGAACAGATATAACATCGGAAGAATCTGACAAATCAGAAATAAACTGCTGAAAGTGTTGACCATGTAAAATCAGGTTTCTTGCATTTCACTTCAATATTTCAATTCCATTACATATCTTCACAAGTAGACTGGGATGCAGAAACCCCCACAAATCAGAGCTTCATTTACAGCTTCCCACAAAACACCAGTTACACCAAGATACCTTTCTGCAGCTTTCACAATAATTTTAATTTCCTCAGTAGGATGACATGTCTGAGCAGTGCAATTCACCTCATCGGTTATAAACATCACAAACTTCATTTCATCCAGCAGTGAAGTATCTTTGGAGACAGAACTGTGATGCCGGCATATATCCACTGACGTCACAGTCTGTTCTTTGAGTGGGGTCACTTTATCCAGTTTACCTGCTCTGCTTGCTGTACTTGTCCTTGAACAGGCCCTTCTGCTCACTGTGTTGTTCTGAACCCATTGCACTGGTCATTTCATGCCTTACTAAACCAATCTCTTCTGCCTATACAAGGAACACATTCCTCCATTCTCCTCACATTCACGTGGTATCTGATAGCCTCTTTCGCATCTGCCTCCACCACCACCTGTTATTCACTCCAGACACCCACCACTATGGGAATGAAAAACAAAACTTGAAACGCAAATCTCCTTTAAACATCCTGAGTCAGGTTTTTAACATCATTGTCTTTTCTAATTGTTTTTTTCCAACATCAGCTATGCAGAGAAAAGATACAAAATGCACTAAATTACAAAATACTTCAATAGTGCAAAAAGGTCCAATGAGGATGTGTTCCCCCTTTCTCCTGAAGTGCATGCCCACTGGCATTGGACATTTCCTCCTTAGAGAAAAAATCCCGGCTGTCCACTCTGTCTGTGTCTCTCACATTCCTGTAAACGTCTGTCAGACCTCCCTCAGCCTCTGCCGCTCCGGAGAAAATTACCCGAGATTGTCCAGTCTCACTTTATCCAGGCAGCATCCTGTTAAGCCTCTTCCACTCACCACCCAAAACCTCCAAATTATTCCTGCATGAGAATGCAATTCTCCAGATGTGGTTAAACTAGAGATTTATACAACTGCAACATAACTGCCTGACAATGGAACCACTATCTGGGAGTTATGAACTCGGATTCCAAGATCTCTCTGTAGATCAACACTGTCCAATCTCGCCCCATGAGTATAACAGCAACGAGATAATGCTGAGGCTTTATAAGGCAGGCCACACTTGGAGTATTGTCAACAATGCTGGGCCCCATATCTCAGATAGGATGTGTTGTCATTGGAGAGAGTCCAGAGGAGGTTCAGAAAGATGGTTTCGGGAATGAAGGAGTTAAAACATGAGGAGCATTTGGCCGTTTGGACCCTGTGTTCACTGGAACTCAGAAAAATGCGGGGGCATCTCATTGAAACCTACCGAATGTTGAAAGGACTGGATAAGGTGGATGTGGAGAAGGTATTTCCTGTGGTGGGGCACAGCCACAAAGTCGAGGGGCCACCTTTTCAAACAGAGGTAAGTAGCTTATTTTTTGTATTAGCCAAGGTGTATTGGATCTGTGGAATGCTCTGCCACAGACTGCGGTGGAGGCCGAGTGTGTGGGTATATTCAAGGCGGAAGTTGATCGTTTCCTGATCGGTCAGGGCATCAAAGGATATGGCGGGAGGTCAGATATCTGGAATTGAGTGCGATCTGGGATCAGCCATGATGGAAAGGTGGCTGACTCAATGGGCTGAATGGCCTAATTCTGTTCCTATGCCTTATGGACTTATGAACAGAAGCCCCCTCAATCAGGATGAATCTCCTCTGCACTCTTCCAGCACAAAACATCCTTTGTACAGAATGCTAAGCGGAACTGAATGTAACTTTTCAAGAACGTTGTCAAGTCAGGCAGCATCTGTTGAGGGGAATAGAGTCGATGATTGGGACAGAACCGCTCCCTTACGGCACTAACACAGGCCCTTCGGCCCAACCTTACCATGCTGTCCTCCTGTCCATTTAAACTAATCCTTCTGCCTGTCTTTGACACAGAACACAGAAATCTACAGCACATTACAGGCTCTTCAGCCCACAATGTTGTACCGACCATGTAACCTACTCTAGAGACTGCCTAGGATTTCCTGATCGTATATCCCTCTATGTTTCTAAGCTCCATGTACCTATCTAAGAATCTCTTAAAATATCCTATTGTATCCACCTCCAACATCGCTGCCAGCAGTGCATTCCATGCACCCACCACTCTCTGTGTAAGAAACTTACCCCTGACATTCCCTCTGTACCAACTTCCAAGTAGCTTAAAACTACGTCCCCTCGTGTTAGTCACTTCAAGCCTGGGAAAATGCCTCTGGTTATCCACATAGTCAAAGCCTCTCATCATCTTATTACAATTACTTATGTCCAGGTTAGGAGAAATATAGCTTCAACATCACCTCACAGCTCTTGAACTCAATCCCACGGGTGATGAAGGCCATCACACCAGACGTTTTCCTAACAACACTGCCAACCCCCACAGCAGCTTTGAGTGTCGTATGGACATGGACCCCAAGATCTCTCTGACCCTCCACACTGCCAAGAGTCTTACCATTAATATTATATTCTGTGTTCAAATTTGACCTGCAGAAATGAATCTCTTCATCTGTGTTGAACTCCATCTGCCACTTCCCAGTTTTGCATCCGAGGCGAGGAAATAGATTGCTGAGCCTCTGGCTAGGATCATTATGTCCTCATTGTCCACGGGAATGGTCCCGGAGGATTGGAGGGAGGCGAATGTTGTCCCCTTGTTCAAAAAGTGTAGTAGGGATAGTCCAGATATAGACCATTGAGCCTTACATCTGTGGTGGGAAAGCTGTTGGAAAAGATTCACAAAGATAAGATTTATTGGCATTCAGAGATCATGGTCTGATCAGTGACAGTCAGCATGGCTTTCTGAAGGGCAGATCGTGTCTAACAAGCCTGATGGAGTTCTTTTAGGAGGTGACCCGGCATATAGATGAGGGTAGTGCAGTGGATGTGATCTACATGGATTTTAGTAATGCATTTGATAAGGTTCCACACGGTAGGCTTATTCAGAATGTCAGTTGGCATGGGATCCAGGGATGATTGACCAGGTGGATTCAGAATTGGTTTGCCTGCAGAAAGCAGAGAGTTGTGGTGGAGGGAGTACATTCGGATTGGAGCGTTATGACTAGTGATGTCCCACAAGGATCAGTTCTGTGACCTCTACTTTTCGTGATTTTTATTAACGACCTGGATGTCGGGGTAGAACGATGAGTTGGCAAGTTTGCAGAAGACACAAAGGTTGGTGGTGTTGTGGATAGTGCAGAGAATTGTCAAAGATTGCAGAGAGACATTGATAGGATGCAGGAGTGGACTGAGAAGTGGCAGATAGAGTTCAACCTGGAGAAGCGTGGGGTGGTAGACTTTGGAGGGACAAACTCCAAGGCAGAGTACAAAGTAAATGGTAGGATACTTGGAAGTGTGGAGGAGCAGAGGGATCTGGGTCTCCATGTCCACAGTTCCCTGAAAGTTACCTCACAGGTAGACAGAGTCGTTAAGAAAGCTTATGGGTTGTTAGCTTTTATAAGTCGAGGGACAGAGTTTAAGAGTCGCGATGTAATGTTGCAGCTTTATAAAACTCTGGTTGGGCCACACAAGGAGTACTCTGTCCAGTTCTGGTCGCCTCATTATTGGAAGGATGTGGAAGCATTGGAAAGGGTACAGAGGAGATTTACCAGAATGCTGCCTGGTTTAGAGGGTGTGGATTATGATCAGAGATTAAGGAAGCTAGGGCTTTACTCTCTGGAGAGAAGGAGGATGAGAGGGGAAATAATAGAGGTATAGTTGATATTAAGGGGAATAGATAGAGTGGACAGCCAGCGCCTCTTCCCCAGGGTACCACTGCTCAATACCAGAGGACATGGCTTTAAGGTAAGGGGAGGGAAGTTCAAGGGAGGATAATAGAGGAAGATTTTATACTCAGGGAGTGGTTGGTGCGTGGAATGCACTGCCCGAGTCAGTGGTGGAGGCAGATACACTAGTGAAGTTTAAGAGATTACTAGACAGATATATGGAGGAATTTAAGTTTAGGGAGGCAGAGTTTAAGTGGCGGCACAACATTGTGGGCCGAAGGGCCTGTACTGTGCTGTATGGTTCTGTGTTCTATCTATTTCCCGCTGGAATCTCTCTTTTTTTAAAATTTTTTATTGAAGGCACGACACACTACAGAAAACATAATGCATTACATTTTCCTCCATTTTGCTTTTATACCTTACCCCTCAACAACACCACAACGTCATCAGTGAGGCCTTCTGGGAATTGTAGTCATTATCCTCGCTCGCTCCCTGTCAAAGCATGTTTCGTCAGCCACCACAGACATCACCGAAACAGACCCACCGAGGCGCGAAGGGGAATCACACCCGTCCTTGTGGGCGCCGAGGCCGGCGACACCGACAGAAGCGAATCGCTGATCTCCGCCATGGCGATGGAGCGGAAGAGGAGGGGCTGCTCATGGGCCGATTTCCTCCAGCCTATAGTAGCTCAGACTTAAAACTGAACCCTGCTGTCATTGGCTATAGTGCCTGTCGCTCAAATGGGAACTCAGAGGGTGATTAGTTTATGTGAACGTCAGTCAGCCTTCCTGTCTTTATGAATTTGGATTTGGATTTATAACGGGACAGGAAGCAAATTGGGAGAAATGTGAGTTTTTATGTGATGGTTCATCAGTCTCCGAGTTACATTATTAACATTAAAAGGGCAAAGGCCGTGGTGAGGAAGTAGGTGATTTACTGGAGGTTATATAGAGATAATATTGGAAGGGATATCAAACTTGGAATTGTTTGGGATATGTTTTCGAAAATGGGATTTGTGGGGTTCATAATATTCCAGTGTTGATTAATGAGGGCAAAATGATTGTTACTAAAACAGGGAAGGTTGTGTTACTGGCTGGGTCATTTGCTAACATTAATAATCAGGATAATTTAAGTGAAGAAGTTAAACAATGTTGGGATATGTTTTTCAGTGAATACCCCGATGTGCTGGAAGTCAGCTGTAGCAATGACAGTATCACTGAGGGAGAGATTTCTTTGTATGAATTTAAGAAGTCTATTAATAATGCAGGTCAGGTGTCCTCAGGAAAGAGTGATATTTGAAATTGTAATTGTATATAACTCTCTTTTGTGAAAATATTAATTCCTCATTTTATCCTAGTTAAGGGCCTATATCGTGAATGTCTCATTTATGTAAACTTATGCAATGTACGGTAATCAAGCACTTGAATTATATTTTGGAAAGAGTGGTGATGAAGTGTTTCATTAGAGTGGATTTTGGAAGGGTGAAATGACATTAGATTCAGTTTTAGGTTTGGAAGATGATATTCGGAAAGCACAATTAAATAAAGATGTTGTAATAGCAGTATTTCTTGATACTGAAAAGGGAAATGATATGGAAGAAAGGACTTTTGATTAAATTAGGAGTGAGAGGGACATTGTATAATTTTTCTGAGTTTTTTATTTGGACGGACTGTGCAAGTACGGGTCGGCATGTTATGTTTGTGTTTCTATGAGATAGAGAATGGGATCCCACAAGGCAGTATTTGTAGCCCTTCATTATTTAATATTAAGATTAATGATATTTTCTCTGAGATGGGAAAATGGGATACCCTGGGTAAATCACAATATACAGATGATGTAGCTTTACAGAATAGAGGTATTAATTGCAATTTACAATTAATAGGTCAAACAGTGGGCAGATTGATGAGGATTTTAAGCTTTCAGTCGTTAAAACACATTACGTGGTTTACAAGCAGAATTAGTAGACTTGCACTTGATTATAAATTAAATGATTACTATGTTGAGGAAGTGTCAGTGGTAAGATTTCTCAGTATGTGGATGGATAATCAGCTGACATGGAAGCACCTATCAGTAAAATAATTGATAAATGTAAAGGAGCTTCAAATCTCCTCAGGCATCTAAGTGGGTATTCTTGGGTGCAACATGAAAATCTTTGTTGACCAATTATATTTGTTTAATTTGATCTGTTCTTGATTCTGTCTGTGTGGCTTATGGATCAGCTTCATCTTCAAATTAAAAATGTTTGTATTTGATACAATTACAGTTTTAAGATTGTGTTCTGGTGCAGTAATGTTGTTTTCTGTTTTGGCTTTACTGATTGCAATGGGACAATTGCCCTCAAAGTAACAGAGGTTCAAGTTGATGTCAACATATTGGATTAATTTGCGGGGGCAAGGAAATGATCATTCTGTTAAAGGTGTGCTGGAGGGCGGTTGGGGTAATCACAAGAAGAGTGTTTTTTGTGTTGGCTGGCTGGGTTCTTATCACGCTGGGAATACGGGTGTATTTGATGATACAATATGTCCCACTGTAGCTTTCTTTGTAACCCCACCTTGTTTTTTCCAATGACTTCAGTTGATTTTAGGTTACACGATCGGATTCGGTTCTGCCTGAGAGTCTGTTGGTTCATCAGTAAATTAATGAAAGTTAGTATCATACAGTAACCATTTCTACAGATGAATCAAAAGAAAAGTTAACTGGGGATGTTGGTGTGGCTGTTTCTGTGTGCCTGAGTTGCAGGTAATGATAAAGAGATGACATATAGCCATTTATCAGCAGAGGAAGCAGAATTCTTTGCCAACAGTTTAGGCTTACAGTGGGTGGAGAAAATTGGTCCATATAATTTGCTCAGAATACATTTCGGTTTTGATGAGTCTTAAACAGGTCATTCTGGCATAAGCTCAGAATTTCATATAGAACAGTATTTCATATATAAAGTTTGATTTATATGTCTGCACATTATGGGCCCTGCACATCACACCGTTGAGGGAAATGATGGTGTTGACTGTTTAGCACCAAAAGCTGTTAAATGTTAAGCTGTGGATATAGACCTTCCACTTAGCAAATTAGAAGCTAAAGGATTGGTAGTGTTAAGAATTAGGGGCTTATGGCAAGACGTAGGATAATGGACATAAGGACAGACACCTTTACAGAATACATAAACCTGTTGGGTTTATAGAAGAGGAGCTTAAAACAAGGCAAGGAATGATATTGACATGACATAGAAATGCCCACACTAAGCTTAATTATGCCTTGTAACTAATTGGAAAACTTCATTCTGTGTCGTGTACATTTTGTCATTATGAAACTGTTGAAACACATACTATTTCAATGTGAAGCATACAAGGCTGAACAAAAATCAAATGCAGTCTTCAGTACAATCTTTGCGAGGGTAGATAGTTTTCAGATAAAAACTTTATTCAATTATGGTACTGACTTTAAATCAATTCACAGTTTGAGCTGGAAAAGGCATGTAATAATTGTGTTAAACCTAAGGAAATGACATATAGGGTAGCAAAGGTGAGTGAGATGTTGGATTATTAAGATGCTCTTAAAATCCAACAAAAGGCAACGAAAAAAGCCATAAAAATGGTCAAGACGAAATATGAGGGCAAACTGGCCAATAATATAAATCAGGATACTAAAAGTTTAGTTTTCAGTTACATGAAGAGTGAAAGGGAGATGAGAGTTGATACTAGACCACTGGAAAATGATGCTGGTGAAGTAGTAATGGGGGACAAAGAAATGGCAGATGAACTTAATGAATAATCTTCACTGTCTTCTCCGTTAAGCACCGCCCCCACTTGTCCCAGTAACCTGTCTCATTACGGGTGGATTTTAGGACCCGGGAGAGCTCACGACCCGCCGCCCCCATCAGCTGCTGAATTCCCGATGTTTCTGTTCGGTTGACGGATGCGGTGAACGAGCTTAAATTAATCGATCGATAATTCTCATGTCGTGTTTATTTCACTCCATAGAACCATAGAACACTACAGCACAGAAAACAGGCCATTTTGGCGCTTCTAGTCTGTGCGGAAACTTTATTCCGCTTGTCCCATTGACCTACACCCAGTCCGTAACTCTCCAGACCTCTCCCATCCATGTATCTATCCAATTTATTCTTAAAACTTAAGAGTGATCCCGCATTTACCACGTCAGATAGCAGCTCGTTCCACACTCCCACCACTCTCTGAGTGAAGAAGTTCCTCCTCATGTTCCCCTTAAACCTTTCCGCTTTCACCCTAAAACCATGTCCTCCTGTTTTTATCTTTCCGAATCTAAGTGGAAAGAACCTACTCACATTTACTGTCTATACCCCTCATAATTTTGTAAACCTCTATCAAATCCCCCCCTCATTCTTCTACACCCAAGGAATAAAGTCCTAACCTGTTCAATCTTTCCCTGTAACTCAACTCCTGAAGACCTGGCAACATCCTAGTAAATCTTCTCTGCACTCTTTCAATCTTACTGATATCCTTCCTATAGTTAGGTGACCAGAACTGCAGATAATACTCCAAATCTGGCTTCACCAATGCCTTATACAACCTCAGCAGAACATCCCAACTCCTGTACTCAGTACTTTGATTTATGAATGCCAGGATGCCAAAGGCCTTCTTTACAACCCTGTCTATCTGTGATGCCACTTTCAGGGAATTATGTACCTGAACTCCCAGATCCCTTTGTTTCTCCGCACTCCCCAGTGCCCTACCATTTACTGTGTATGTCCTACCTTGGTTTGTCCTTCCAAAATGCAACACCTCACACCTCACCTCACCTCACCTCATGCAGAATTTAATGTCTGCATTAAATTCCATCTGTCATTTTCTGGCCCATTTTTCCAGTTGGTCCAGATCCCTCGGCGAGCTTTGAAAGCCTTCCTCGCTGTCCACAACGCCTCCAATCTTGGTGTCAACAGCAAAATTGCTGATCCAATTGACCACATCTATATCATTGATATAGACAACAAACAACAATGGTCCAAGCACAGATCCCTGAGGCACACCGCTAGTCACAGGCCTCCAGTCTGAGAAGCAATCATCCACTACCACTCTCTGTCTTTTCCCACACAGCCAATTTCGAATCCAGTCTCCAACCTCTCTGTGGATACCTAGTGGCTGAACCTTCTGAACTAACCTCCCATGTGGGACCTTGTCAAGGGCCTTACTAAGGTTCATGTAGACAACATCCACAGCCTTTCCTTCATCTACTTTCTTGGTAACCTCTTCGAAAAATTCTACAAGATTTGTTAAACACGATCTACCACACACAAAGCCATACTGACTATCCTTAATCAGCCCTTGGCTGTCCAAATACTTATAAATCCGATCTCTCAGAACACCTTCCAATAACTGACCTACTACTGATGTCAGGCTCACTGGCCTGTAATTACCTGGCTTACTATTGGAGCCTTTTTTAAACAACGGAACAACATGAGCTACCCTCCAATCCTCCGGCACTGCACCCGTGGCTGAGGACATTTTAAACATTTCTGTCAGGGCCCCTGCAAATTCTACTCTAGTCTCTCTCAAGGTCCGAGGAAATATCAAGTCAGGCCCGGGGGATTTATCTACCTTTATGCGCTGTAAGGCAGCAAGCACCTCCTCCTCTTTAATCTACAAATGTTCCATGACACTACTGCTTGTTTCCCTTCCTTCCATATACACTATGCCAGTTTCCTGAGTAAATACTGATGCAAAAAACTGTTTAAGATCTCCGCCATCTCGTGAGGCTCCACACATAGACGACCACTCTGATCTTCTAGGGGACCCATTTTGTCCCTTACTATCCTTTTACTCTTAATATACTTGTAGAACCCCTTCAGGTTTTCCTTCACATTATCTGCCAAAGCCACCTCATGTCTTTTTTCCTTCCTGATTTCCTTCTTCAGTATTTTCTTACATTTTCTATACTCTTCAAGTAACTCATTTGTTCTTTGTTGCCTATACCTGCTATACACCTCTCCCTTTTTCTTAACCAGATCGCCAATATGCCTTGAAAACCAAGGTTCCCGAGGCCTGTTAACTTTGCCTTTAATCCTGGCAGGAACATGCAAACTCTGCACTCTCAAAATTTCGCCTTTGAAGGCCTTCCACTTACTGAACACACCCTCGCCAGAAAAAAACTTATCCCAATCCACTCTTCCTAGATCCTTTTTCATTTCCACAAAATTGGCCCTTCTCCACTTTAGAACCTCAACTTGAGGACCAGACCTATCCTGATCCATAATTAACTTAAATCTAATGACATTATGGTCACTGGACCCAAAATGTTCGCCTACACATACTTCTGTCACCCGACCTGTCTGGTTTCCTAATAGGAGATCAAGTATTGCATCCTCTTTCGTAGGTACCTCTATATATTGATTTAGAAAACTTTCCTGAAAACATTTCACAAACTCCAAGCCATCTAGTCTTTTTACAGTTTGGGAGTCCCAGTCAATATGAGGAAAGGTAAAATCCCCTACTATTACAACTTCCTGTTTCTTACATCGGTCTTCTATCTTTATACAGGTTTGCTCCTTCAATTCTCTCTGACTATTGGGCGGTCTATAATACACCCCTATTAGTGTGGTCACACCTTTCCCGTTCCTCAGCTCCACCCATATGGCCTCTGTAGACAAGCCCTCCGGGCTGTCCTGTCTACACACAGCTGTGATATTTTCCCTGACTAGTAATGCCATTCCTCCCCCTTTCATCCCTCCCCCTCTATCACGTCTGAAACAACAAATAATTCTATCATGTATAAACCTTAGGTGGGAGGTTATCTTTTTGTATTAATGTATTAAAAATAAATTATAAATTCTATCAATGAGAATTACAAATTCTCTTACTGAAGGAATCATATTCAAAATAGTATCCAACAAATCAGATTCTTGCATATATGGGAACAGATAATTATTTTTTGTAAAAAAAAAGTCTAACCTGAAGATATTGCAGTAAGTGTGTATGAGAGAGAGAATATTTGCTAATTAACTCTTCAAAAGTCATCAATCGACCATCACAAAATCAATGATAATAAAAAAATAAATCTGCAAAAATAAAGCAGATCCCCTTAATCACTAAAGATTAAACAACATTGGGAGAGAGAACTTAATATGACCTTTGTTAATGAAGATGGTCAATTCTTCTTTAATATGTGCCAATCAGTGTTTAATTCAATTTAAAATTGTTCACTGTTAACAAAGGAGAGACCATCCAAAATATAACATAGACAATTATTGCGATAGGTGTAAAACTGAAGTAGCCACTTTTTCACATATGTTTTGGTCATGTTCTTCATCAAAATCTTTCTGGAAATCTTTATTTTCTACAATTTCTAAAGCTCTGAAAATTAATTTACAACCTAATGTACAAACCTTTGATTTCTGTCTATACATGCAGTCCTCGCATGACCTTTATCCTCCTCCACCTCACTATCTGCTCTAACACTCTGGTTCCCCTCCCTCTGCAAATCTTTTTTACCCTCCCCCCCCCCCCACAAGCAGCACTAACAAATCTACCCGCAAGAATGTTGGTCCCCCTCCAGTTCAGTCGAAACATCCCACCCTCCCGGGAACAAAGCCCAATTGTCCAGAAACATGAAGCCCTCCCTCCTCACGATCTCCTGGCTTTTCCCCAGCAGGCTTGGCGCCCTTTTTGGGACCGGCCTCAATGCACCACTTTGTGAGCCGGTTCGAGTGCGCTGGGAAGTGGGTCGCCACATACCCCACCCCCCAGAACCGGCGATACACCCCCCAATGTCCACAGTCTGGGCCGGACTATGTTTGGGAGGTCTGCCTCTGCGCCGCGATGCCGGAATCTCGACCGGCTGCGCCACGTCCACATGGGCCGGTTTAAGTCGGTCCACCGAGAAAACCTCCTCTCTCCCCCCAATGTCCAGCACGAACGTGGACCCGTTGTTCCTGATCACATTAAACGGCCCCTTGTCGGGCCGCAGTAGCGGTGCCCGATGTCCGCCCTGTCGTACAAAAACAAACTTACAGTTTTGCAGGTCTTTGGGTACGCAGGTCGGGTTCTGCCCATGCTGCGAAGTGGGTATGGGGGCCAGGTTGCCGAGCCTCTCGCGTAGTCTGCTCAGGACTGCTGCGGGTTCTTCCTCTTGCCCCCTTGGGGCTGGTATGAACTCCCCTGGGACGACAAGGGGCGTGCCGTACACCAACTCAACCGACGAGGTGCGCAGATCTTCTCTGAGCGCCGTGCGGATTCCAAGCAGGACCCAGGGAAGCTCGTCTGCCCAGTTAGGCCCTTTGAGGCGGGCCATGAGAGCCCCTGTCTGAGGAGTCAAGGGCCAGGGGTCTCTCTGCTCTCGGTCCAGCGTAAAACCCTTGGGGAGACATTAGATGTCCATCCACTTTCGTCGAGTCAAACCACAGGAAAGGTTCGTGTCGGCCACCTGACTGCGCCTGAGGCCCAGCGGCCTTTCCCCGATCCCCGGGGCCCCGCTGCCCGAGTCTCCCCCGATCCCCAGCGCTGCTCGAGTCTCCCATCCCCGATCCCCGGGGCCCCGCTGCCCGAGTCTCCCCCCGATCCCCGGGGCCCCGCTGCCCGAGTCTCCCCCCGTTCCCCGTGGCCCGGCTGCCCGAGTCTCCCCCCCGATCCCCGGGGCCGCGCTGCCCGAGTCTCCCCCCGATCCCCGGGGCCGCGCCGCCCGAGTCTCCCCCCGATCCCCGGGGCCCGGCTGCCCGAGTCTCCCCCCGATCCCCGGGGCCGCGTTGCCCGAGTCTTCCCCCGATCCCCGGGGCCCCGCTGCCCGAGTCTCCCCCCGATCCCCGGGGCCGCGCTGCCCGAGTCTCCCCCCGATCCCCGGGGCCCCGCTGCCTTGTAGATCAACACAGTCCAATCTCGCCCCATGAATACAACAGCAACGAGATAATGCTGAGGCTTTATAAGACACGAGTCAGGCCGCACTTGGAGTATTGTCAACAGCGTTGGGCCCCATATCTCAGATAGGATGTGTTGTCATTGGAGAGTGTCCAGAGGAGGTTCAGAAAGATGATTTTGGGAATGAAGAGCACTTGGCAGCTTTGACACTGTGCTCACTGGAATTCTGAAAAATGTGGGGGCATCTCATTGAAACCTACCGAATGTTGAAAGGACTGGATAAGGTGGATGTGGAGAAGGTATTTCCTGTGGTGGGGCACAGCCACAAAGTCGAGCGGCCACCTTTACAAACAGAGGTAAGTAGCTTATTTTTTTATTAGCCAAGGTGTATTGGATCTGTGGAATGCTCTGCCACAGACTGCGGTAGAGGCCAAGTGTGTGGGTATATTCAAGGCGGAAGTTGATCGTTTCCTGATCAGTCAGGGCATCAAAGGATATGGCAGGAGGTCAGATATCTGGAATTGAGTGCGATCTGGGATCAGCCATGATGGAAAGGTGGCTGACTCAATGGGCTGAATGGCCTAATTCTGTTCCTATGCCTTATGGACTTATGAACAGAAGCCCCCTCAATCATGATGAATCTCCTCTGCACTCTTCCAGCACAAAACATCCTTTGTACAGAATGCTAAGCGGAACTGAATGCAACTTTTCAAGAACGTTGTCAAGTCAGGCAGCATCTGTTGAGGGGAATAGAGTCGGTGGTTGGGACAGAACCCCTCCCTTACGGCACTAACACAGGCCCTTCGGCCCAACCTTTCCATGCTGTCCTCCTGTCCATTTCAACTAATCCCTCTGCCTGTCTTTGACACAGAACACAGAAATCTACAGCACATTACAGGCTCTTCAGCCCATAATGTTGTACCGACCATGTAACCTACTCTAGAGACTGCCTAGGATTTCCTGATCGTATATCCCTCTATGTTTCTAAGCTCCATGTACCTATCTAAGAGTCTCTGAAAATATCCTATTGTATCCACCTCCACCATCGCTGCAGGCAGTGCATTCCATGCACCCACCACTCTTTGTGTAAGAAACTTACCCCTGACATTCCCTCGGTACCGACTTCCAAGCAGCTTAAAACTACGTCCCCTCGTGTTAGTCACTTCAAGCCTGGGAAAATGCCTCTGGTTATCCACATGGTCAAAGCCTCTCATCATCTTATTACAATTACTTATGTACAGGTTGGGAGAAATATAGCTTCAACATCACCTCACAGCTCTTGAACTCAATCCCACGGTTGATGAAGGCCATCACACCAGACGCCTTCCTAACAACACTGCCAACTTCCACAGCAGCTTTGAATGTCGTATGGACATGGACCCCAAGATCTCTCTGACCCTCCACACTGCCAAGAGTCTTACCATTAATATTTTATTCTGTGTTTAAACTTCACCTGCAGAAATGAACCTCTTCATCTGTGTTGAACTCCCTCTGCCACTTCCCAGTTCTGCATCCGAGGCGAGGAAATAGATTGCTGAGCCTCTGGCTAGGATCATTATGTCCTCATTGTCCACGGGAATGGTACCGGAGGATTGGAGGGAGGCGAATGTTGTCCCCTTGTTCAAAAAGGGTCGTAGGGATAGTCTGGATAATTATAGACCATTGATCCTTACATCTGTGGTGGGAAAGCTGTTGGAAAAGATTCACAAAGATAGGATCTATTGGCATTTAGAGAATCATGGTCTGATCAGTGACAGTCAACATGGCTTTCTGAAGGGCAGATCATGTCTAACAAGCCTGATGGAGTTCTTTTAGGAGGTGACCAGGTATATAGATAAGGGTAGTGCAGTGGATGTGATCTACATGGATTTAGTAATGCATTTGATAAGGTTCCACACGGTAGGCTTAATCAGAAAGTCAGAAGGCATGGGATCCGGGGATGTTTGACCAGGTGGATTCAGAATTGGCTTGCCTGCTGAAAGCAGAGAGTTGTGGTGGAGGGAGTACATTTGGATTGGAGGGTTGTGACTAGTGGTGTCCCACAAGGATCAGTTCTGGGACCCCTACTTTTCGAGATTTTTATTAACGACCTGGATGTGGGGGTAGAAGGATGGGTTGGCAAGTTTTCAGAAGACACAAAGGTTGGTGGTGTTGTGGATAGTGCAGAGGATTTTCAAAGATTGCAGAGAGACATTGATAGGATGCAGGAGTGGGCTGAGAAGTGGCAGATAGAGTTCAACTTGGAGAAGTGTGAGGTGGTACACTTTGGAAGGACAAACTCCAAGGCAGAGTACAAAGTAAATGGCAGGATACTTCGAAGTGTGGAGGAGCAGAGGGATCTGGGGCTACATGTCCACAGATCCCTGAAAGTTGCCTCACAGGTAGACAGAGTATTTAAGAAAGCTTATGGGGTCTTAGCTTTCATAAGTCGAGGGATAGAGTTTAAGAGACGCGATGTAATGATGAAGCTCTATAAAACTCTGGTTGGGCCACACTTGGAGTACTCTGTCCAGTTCTGGTCACCTCACCATAAGAAGGATGTGGAAGCACTGGAAAGGGTACAGAGGAGTTTTACCAGAATGCTGCCTGATTTAGAGAGCATGGATTATGATCAGAGATTAAGGGAGCTAGGGCTTTACTCTCCGGAGCGAAGGAGGATGAGAGGAGAAATGATAGAGATATAGTTGATATTAAGGGGAATAGATAGATAGCCAGCGCCTCTTCCACAGTGCACCACTGCTCAATACAAGAGGACATGGCTATAAGGTAAGGGGAGGGAAGTTCAAGGAGGATATTATAGGAAGATTTTATACTCAGAGAGTGGTTGGTGTGTGGAATGCACTGCCCGAGTCAGTGGTGGAGGCAGATACACTAGTGAAGCTTAAGAGACTACTGGACAGGTATATGGAGGAATTTAAGCTTAGGGAGGCAGAGTTTAAGGGTCGGCACAACATTGTGGGCCGAAGGGCCTGTACTGTGCTGTATTGTCCTATGTTCTATCTATTCCTCGCTGGAATCTCTTTTAATTTAATTTTTCATTGAAGGCACGACACAGTACAGAAAACGTAATGCATTACATGTTCCTCCATTTTGCTTTTATACCTTACCCCTAAACAACACCTCAACGTCATCAGTGGGGCCTTCTGGGAGTTGTAGTCATTGGTCCTCGCTCGCTCCCTGTCGAAGCATGTTTCGTCAGCCACCACAGACGTCACCGAAACAGACCCACCGAGGCGCGAAGGGGAATCACACCCGTCCTTGTGGGCGCCGAGGCCGGCGACACCGACAGAAGCGAATCGCTGATCTCCGCCATGGCTATGGAGCGGAAGAGGAGGGGCTGCTCATGGGCCGATTTCCTCCAGCCTATCGTAACTCAGACATAACACTGACCCCTGCTTTCATTGGCTGTGGTGACTGTCGCTCAAATGGGAACTCAGCGGGTGATTGGTTTATGTGAACGTCAGTCAGCCTTCCTGGCTCCATGAGTTTGGATTTGGATTTATAACGGGACAGGAAGCAAATTGGGAGCAATGTGAGTTTTTATGTGATGGTGCATCAGTCTCCGTGTTACATTATTAACAATAAAAGGGCAAAGGCCGTGGTGAGGAAGCAGGTGATTTACTGGAGATTATATGGAGATAATATTGGAAGGGATATCAAACTTGGAATTGTTTGGGATATGATTTAGAAAATGGGTTGATTTGTGGGGATCATAATATTCCCAATTGATTAATGTTCTCATTGATTAATGAGGGCAAAATGATTGCTACTGAAACAGGGAAGGTTGTGTTCCTGGCTGGGTCATTTGCTGAGATTCATAATCAGGATAATATAAGTGAAGAAGTTAAACAATGTAGGGATATGTTTTTCAGTGAATACCCTGATGTGCTGGAAGTCAGCTATAGCAATGATAGTATCACTGATGGAGAGATTTCTTTGTATGAATTTAAGAAGTCTATTAATAATGCAGGTCAGGTGTCCCCAGGAAAGAGTGATATTTGAAATTGTAATTGTATATAATTCTCTTTTGTGAAAATATTAAGTGTTTGAATTGTGCATCTACTTTCCTCATGGAAAATGGAAATAGTAGTTCCTATTCTAAAACGTGGCAGATCCCCATTTGATCCTTCTAGTTAAGGGCCTATATCGTGAATGTCTAATTTATGTAAACTTATGGAAAGTATGGTAATCAAGCGCTTGAGTTATATTTTGGAAAGAGTGATGATAAAGTGTTTTATTAGAGTGGATTTTGGAAGGGTGAAATGACATTAGATTCAGTTTTAGGTTTGGAAGATGATATTCGGAAAGCATAATTAAATGGAAATATTGTTATAGCAGTATTTCCTCATACTGAAAAGGGAAATGATATGGAAGAGAGGACTTCTGATTAAATTAGGAGTGAGGGGGACATTGTATAATTTTTGAGATTTTTTTATTTGGACGGACTGTGCAAGTACGGGTCAGCATGTTATGTTTGTGTTTCTATGAGATAGAGAATGGGATCCCACAAGGCAGTATTTGTAGCCCTTCATTATTTAATATTATAATTAATGATATTTTCTCTGAGATGGGAAAATGGGATACCCTGGGTAAATCACAATATACAGATGATGTAGCTTTGTCGATTAGAGGTATTAATTGCAATTTACAATAGGTCAAACAGTGGGCAGATTGATGAGAATTTTAAGCTTTCAGTCGTTAAAACACATTACGTAGTTTACAAACAGCATTAATAGACTTGCACTTGATTTTAAATTATATGATTAATATCTTGAGGAAGTGTCAGTGGTAAGATTTCTCAGTATGTGGATGGATAATAAGCTGACATGGAAGCACCTATCAGTAAAATAATTGATAAATGTAAAGGAGCTTTAAATCTCCTCAGACATCTATGTGGGTATTCTTGGGTGCAACATGAAAATCTTGTTTGACCAATTATATTTGTTTAATTGGATCTGTTCTTGATTATGTTCTGGTGCAGTAATGTTGTCTCCTGTTTTGGCTTTACTGATTGCAATGGGACAATTGCCCTCAAAGTAACAGAGGTTCGAGTTAATGTCAACATACTGGATTAATTAGCGGGGGCAAGGTAATGATCATCCAGTTAAAGGTGTGCTGGAGGACGGTTGGGGACATCACAAGAAGAGTGTTTTTTGTTGTGGGTGGCTGGGTTCTTATCACGCTGGGAATATGGGTGTATTTGATGATACAATCTGATGATGTCCCACTGTAGCTTTCTCTGTAATCCCACCTGTTTTTTTCCAATGACTTCAGTTGATTTTAGGTTACACGATCGGATTCGGTTCTGCCTGAGAGTCTGTTGGTTCATCAGTATATTACTGAAATTTATTATCATACAGTAACCATTTTTACAGATGAATCAAAAGATAAGTTAACTGGGGATGTTAGTGTGGCCGTTTTTGTGTGCCTGAATTGCAGGTAATGATAAAGAAATGACTTATAGCCATTTATCAGCATAGGAAGCAGAATTCTTTCCCAACAGTATAGGCTTACAGTGGGTGGAGAAAATTGGTCCTAATAATTAGCTCAGAATACATTTCGGTTTTGATGATTCTTAAACAGGTCATTCTGGCAGTAGGTCAGATTGACTGTTGGAAACTTGTCAAACGGTATTTCATATATAAAGTTTGATTTATATGTCTGTACATTATTGGCCCTGCACACCACACTGTTGAGGGAAATGATGGGGTTGACTGTTTAGCAACAAAAGCTGTTAAATGTTAAGCTGTGGATATAGACCTTCCACTTAGCAAATTAGAAGCTAAAGGGTTGGTAGTGTTAAGAATTAGGAGCTTATGGCAAGACGTAGGATAATGGACATAAGGACAGACACCTTTACAGAATACATAAACTTGTTGGGTTTATAGAAGAAGGGCTTAAAACAAGGGAAGGAATGATATTGACATGACATAGAAATGTCCACACTATGCTTAATTATGCCTTGTAACTAATTGGAAAACTTCATTCTGTGTCGTGTACATTTTGTCATTATGAAACTGTCAAAACACATACTATTTCAATGTGAAGCATATAAGGCTGAAGAAAAATCAAATGCAGTCTTCAGTACAATCTTTGCGAGGGTAGATAGTTTTCAGATAAAAACTTTATTCAATTATGGGACTGACTTTAAATCAATTCACAGTTTGAGCTGGAAAAGGCATGTAATAATTGTGTTAAACCTAAGGAAATGACATATAAGGTAGCAAAGGTGAGTGGGATGTTGGATTATTGGGATGCTCTTAAAATCCAACAAAAGACAACGAAAAAAGCCATAAGAATGGTCAAGACGAAATATGAGGGCAAACTGGCCAATAATATAAATCAGGATACTAAAAGTTTAGTTTTCAGTTCCATGAAGAGTGAAAGGGAGATGAGAGTTGATACTGGACCACTGGAAAATGATGCTGGTGAAGTAGTAATGTGGGACAAAGAAATGGCAGATGAACTTAATGAACAATCTTCACTGTCTTTTCCAGTCAGCACCGCCCCCACTTGTCCCATTTAACTTGTCTCATTACGGGTGGACTTTAGGACCCTGGGGAGCTCAGGATCCGCCGCCCGCAGCTGCTGCTGAATCCCCGGTGTTACTGTTCGGTTGACGGATGCGGTGAACGAGTTAAAATTAATCGATCGATAATTCTCATGTTGTGTTTATTTCACTCCATAGAACCATAGAACACTACAGCACAGATAACAGGCCGTTTGGCGCTTCTAGTCTGTGCAGAAACTTTATTCCGCTCGTCCCATTGACCTGCACCCAGTCCGTAACCCTTCGAACCTCTCCCATCCATATATCTATCCAATTTATTCTTAAAACTTAAGAGTGAGCCCGCATTTACCATGTCAGATGGCAGCTAGTTCCACACTCCCACCACTCTCTGAGTGAAGAAGTTTCCGCTAATATTCCCCAAACCTTTCCCCTTTCACCCTAAAGCCATGTCCTCCCGTTTTTATCTTTCTTAATCTAATCAGTAGATTAGATTTCCTAATCTACTGTCTATACACCTCATAATTTTGTAAACCTCTATCAAATCCCCCCCTCATTCTTCTACACCCAAGGAATAAAGTCCTAACCTGTTCAATCTTTCCCTGTAACTCAACTCCTGAAGACCTGGCAACATCCTAGTAAATCCTCTCTGCACTCTTTCATCTGACTGAAATCCCTCCTATAGTTAGGTGACCAGAACTGCAAATAATACTCCAAATTTGGCCTCACCAATGCCTTATACAACCTCACAATAACATCCCAACTCCTGTACTCAGTACTTTGATTTATGAATGCCAGGATGCCAAAGGCCTTCTTTACAACCCTGTCTATCTGTGACGCCAATTTCAGGGAATTATGAACCTGAACTCCCCGATCCCTTTGTTTCTCCGCACTCCTCAGTGCCCTACCATTTACTGTGTATGTCCTACCTTGGTTTGTCCTTCCAAAATGCAACACCTCACGCTTGTCTGCATTAAATTCCATCTGTCATTTTCTGGCCCATTTTTCCAGTTGATCCAGATCCCTCGGCAAGCTTTGAGAGCCTTCCTCGCTGTCCACAACGCCTCCAATCTTGGTGTCATCAGCAAAATTGCTGATCCAATTGACCACATCTATATCATTGATATAGACAACAAACAACCATAGTCCCAGCACAGATCCCTGAGGCACACCACTAGTCACAGGCCTCCAGTCTGAGAAGCAATCATCCACTACCACTCTCTGTCTTCTCCCACACAGCCAATTTCAAATCCAGTTTACAACCTCTCCATGGATACCTAGTGTCTGAACCTTCTGAACTAACCTCCCATGTGGGACCTTGTCAAAGGCCTTACTAAATTTCATGTAGGCAACATCCACAGCCTTTCCTTCATCTACTTTCTTGGAAACCTTCTCGAAAAATTCTACAATATTTGTTAAACACGATCTACCACGCACAAAGCCATACTGACTATCCTTAATCAGCCTTTGGCTGTCCAAATACTTGTATATCCGATCTCACATAACACCTTCCAATAACTGACCTACTACTGATGTCAGGCTCACTGGCCTGTAATTACCTGGCTTACTATTGGAGCCTTTTTTAAACAACGGAATAACAAGAGCTACCCTCCAATCCTCCAGCACTGCACCCGTGGCTGAGAACATTGTAAATATTTCTGTCAGGGCCCCGCAATTTCTACACTAGTCTCTCTCAGGGTGCGAGAAATTATCAAGTCAGGCCTGAGGGATTTATCTACCTTTATGCGCTGTAAGGCAGCAAGCACCTCCTCCTCTTTAATCTACAAATGTTCCATGACACTACTGCTTGTTTCCCTTCCTTCCATATACACTATGCCAGTTTCCTGAGTAAATACTGATGCAAAAAAACTGTTTAAGATCTCCCCCATCTCGTAAGGCTCCACACATAGACGACCACTCTGATCTTCTAGGGGACCAATTTTGTCCCTTACTATCCTTTTACTCTTAATATACTTGTAGAACCCCTTCAGGTTTTCCTTCACATTATCTGCCAAAGCCACCTCATGTCTTCTTGTTGCCTTCCTGATTTCCTTCTTTAGTATTTTCTTACGTTTTCTATACTCTTTAAGTAACTCATTTGCTCTTTGTTGCCTTTACCTGCTGTACACTTCTCTCTTTTTCTTAACCAGATCGCCAATATCCCTTGAAAACCAAGGTTCCCTATGCCTGTTAACTTTGCCTTTAACCCTGGCAGGAACATGCAAACTCTGCACTCTCAAAATTTCACCTTTGAAGGCCTTCCGCTTACTGAACACATCCTTGTCAGGAAAAAAAACTTATCCCAATCCACTCTTCCTAGATCCTTTTTCATTTCCACAAAATTGACCCTTCTCCAATTTAGAACATCAACTCGAGGACCAGACCCATCCTTATCCATAATTAACTTGAAGCTAATGACATTATGGTCACTGGACCCAAAATGTTCGCCCACACATACTTCTGTCACCTGACTGTCTGGTTTCCTAATAGGAGATCAAGTATTGCATCCTCTCTCGTAGGTACCTCTATATATTGATTTAGAAAACTTTCCTGAAAACATTTGACAAACTCCATGCCATCTAGCCCTTTTAATTTTTAGTGATTAAGGGGATCTTTATTTTTGCATTTATTTATTTTTATTTTCATTTATTTTGTGATGGTCGTTTGAAGACTATTTTAGAGTTAATTAGCAAATATTCTCTCTCTCATACACACATACTGCAATATCTTCAGGTCAGACATTTTTTACAAAAATAATTATCTAAGTTTCCATATATGCAAGAATCTGATTTTTTTGGATACTATTTTGAATATGAATCTTTTACCGTTTGGGAGTCCCAGTCAATATGTGGAAAGTTAAAATCCCCTACTATTACAACTTCCTGTTTCTTACATCGGTCTACTATCTTTATACAGGTTTGCTCCTCCAATTCTCTCTGACTATTGGGCGGTCTATAATACACCCCTATTAGTGTGGTCACACCTTTCCCGTTCCTCAGCTCCACCCATATGACCTCTGTAGACAAGCCCTCCGGGCTGTCCTGTCTACGCACAGCTGTGATATTTTCCCTGACTAGTAATGCCACTCCACCCCGTTTCATCCCTCCCCCTCTATCACGTCTGAAACAACGAATATTTCTATCGTGTATAAATCTTAGGTGAGAGGTTATCTCTTTGTATTAATGTATTAAAAATAAATTATAAATTCTACCAATGGAACCTCTTACTAAAAGATTCATATTCAAAATAGTATCCAACAAATCAGATTCTTGCATATATGGAAACTTAGATAATTATTTTTGTAAAAAATGTCTGACCTGAAGATATTGCAGTAAGTGTGTGTGAGAGAGAGAATATTTGCTAATTAACTCTAAAAAAGTCTTCAATCGACCATCACAAAATAAATGAAAATAAAAATAAATAAATGCAAAAAAAGCAGATCCCCTTAATCACTAAAATTTAAACAACATTGGGAGAGAGAACTTAATATGACCTTTGTTAATGAAGATGGTCAATTCTGCTTTGATATGTGCCAATCAGTGTTTAATTCAATTTAAAATTGTTCACTGTTACTATTTAACAAAGGAGAGACTATCCAAAATATTTCCTGACATAGACAATTATTGCGATAGGTATAAAACTGATGTAGCCACTTTTTCACATATGTTCTGGTCATGTTCTTCATCAAAATGTTTTTGGAAATCTTTATTTTGTACAATTTCTAAAGCTCTGAAAATTAATTTACAACCTAATGTACAAACCTCTGATTTCTGTCTATACATGCAGTCCTCACATGACCTTTATCCTCCTCCACCTCACTATCTGCTCTAACACTCTTGTTCCCCTCCCTCTGCAAATCTAGTTTAACCCACTCCCCCCCGAGCAGCACTTGCAAATCTACCCGCAAGGATGTTAGTCCCCCTCCAGTTCCGGGGCAAACCGTCCCGTCGGAACAGGCCCCACCTTCCCGGGAACAAAGCCCAATTGTCCAGAAACCTGAAGCCCTCCCTCCTGCACCATCTCCTTAGCCACGTATTTAGCTGCACTCTCCGCACATTTATATTTACAGGGACTTTACTCCTGACGCCGGTCCCGGGACCCGACCCGTTTACAGACCCGGAGCGGAACCGGAGCAGATTCTCAGCCACTGGTTTTCATCCCAAGTTTCGAAGACAGGATAAAGTTTCTCCGTGAATTTATTCCCAGTGAAGGTGTGGAGATGGGACTTGGTCTCCGCGTTGTAAAATGAAACTGTCCCGGACTCGTAACTGAGATAAACTCCCACCCTCCCGGGGATGGGACCGGCAGCGAGACGGCACTCGGGGGTGGGGGGACCGATCACGTCACAATCCCGATGTAACACGTCACCAACCCCCCCGATGACCCAGAATCCGGTCTCCGGACTCAGTCTGACCCATCTCTTCCTCTCCACAGACTCTGCGGCGACTCCCAGACACCAGAACCGAATCCCCGTCACCTCCACCTCCCAGTAATGTCTCCCCGATGTGAATCCCTCCGATCCCAGCACACAACGCCGGTTTGTGAATCTCTTCCGGGTGTCAGGGAGATCCCTCCCGGTCCGGGTCCGGGTGAATCTCACACTCTTCCGATCCTCAGACACCTCGAGCCGCGGATCCGCCGTTTCCACATCCAGGGTGACAGAGACTGGGGGGAGAAGCAGAGAATTAGAGAGTCCCCGGGGATCGGGGGGAGACTCGGGCAGTGCGGCCCCAGGGATCGGGGGGAGACTCGGGCGGCGCGGCCCCGGGGATCGGGGGGAGACTCGGACAGCGGGGCCCCGGGGATCGGGGGGAGACTCGGGCAGCGCGGCCCCGGGGATCGGGGGGAGACTCGGGCAGCGCGGTCCCGGGGATCGGGGGGTGACTCGGACAGCGCGGCCCCGGGGATCGGGGGGAGATTCGGGCAGCGCGGCCCCGGGGATCGGGGGAGACTCGGACAGCGCGGCCCCGGGGTATCGGGGGGAGATTCGGGCAGCGCGGCCCCGGGGATCGGGGGGAGACTCGGGCAGCGCGGCCCCGGGGATCGGGGGAGACTCGGACAGCGCGGCCCCGGGGATCGGGGGAGACTCGGACAGCGCGGCCCCGGGGATCGGGGGGAGACTCGGACAGCGCGACCCCGGGGATCCGGGGGAGACTCGGACAGCGCGGCCCCGGGGATCGGGGGGGAGACTCGGGCAGCGCGGCCCCGGGGATCGGGGGGAGACTCGGACAGCGCGACCCCGGAGATCCGGGGGAGACTCGGACAGCGCGGCCCCGGGGATCGGGGGGAGACTCGGGCAGCGCGGCCCCGGGGATCGGGGGGAGACTCGGACAGCGCGGCCCCGGGGATCGGGGGGAGACTCGGACAGCGCGGCCCCGGGGATCGGGGGGAGACTCGGACAGCGCGGCCCCGGGGATCGGGGGGAGACTCGGACAGCGCGGCCCCGGGGATCGGGGGGAGACTCGGGCAGCGCGGCCCCGGGGATCGGGGGGGGGGGAGACTCGGGCAGCGCGGCCCCGGGGATCGGGGGGTGGGGAGACTCGGGCAGCGCGGCCCCGGGGATCGGGGGGGAGACTCGGGCAGCGCGGCCCCGGGGATCGGGGGGGGGAGACTCGGGCAGCGTGGCCCCGGGGATCGGGGGGGTGGGGAGACTCGGGCAGCGCGGCCCCGGGGATCGGGGGGGAGACTCGGGCAGCGCGGCCCCGGGGGATCGGGGGGGAGACTCGGGCAGCGCGGCCCCGGGGATCGGGGGGGGGGGGAGTCTCGGGCAGCGCGGGCCCCGGGGATCGGGGGGTGGGGAGACTCGGGCAGCGCGGTCCCGGGGATCGGGGGGAGACTCGGGCAGCGCGGCCCCGGGGATCGGGGGGAGACTCGGGCAGCGCGGCCCCGGGGATCGGGGGGAGACTCGGACAGCGGTGCCCCGGGGATCGGGGGGAGACTCGGGCAGCGCGGCCCCGGGGATCGGGGGGGGGGGGGAGACTCGGGCAGCGCGGCCCCGGGGATCGGGGGGTGGGGAGACTCGGGCAGCGCGGTCCCGAGGATCGGGGGGAGACTCGGACAGCGCGGTCCCGGGGATCGGGGGGAGACTCGGGCAGCGCGGCCCCGGGGATCGGGGGGTGGGGAGACTCGGGCAGCGCGGTCCCGGGGATCGGGGGGAGACTCGGACAGCGCGGCCCCGGGGATTGGGGAGCGGGGGGAGACTCGGGCAGCGCGGCCCCGGGGATCGGGGGGAGACTCGGGCAGCGCGGCCCCGGGGATCGGGGGGAGACTCGGGCAGCGCGGCCCCGGGGATCGGGGGGGAGACTCTGGCAGCGCGGCCCCGGGGGATCGGGGGGGAGACTCGGGCAGCGCGGCCCCGGGGATCGGGGGGGGGGGAGTCTCGGGCAGCGCGGCCCCGGGGATCGGGGGGTGGGGAGACTCGGGCAGCGCGGTCCCGGGGATCGGGGGGAGACTCGGGCAGCGCGGCCCCGCGAATCGGGGGGAGACTCGGGCAGCGCGGCCCCGGGGATCGGGGGGGAGACTCGGGCAGCGCGGCCCCGGGATCGGGGGGGGGGGGGGGAGACTCGGGCAGCGCGGGCCCCGGGGATCGGGGGGTGGGGAGACTCGGGCAGCGCGGTCCCGGGGATCGGGAGGAGACTCGGACAGCGCGGCCCCGGGGATCGGGGGGAGACTCGGGCAGCGCGGCCCCGGGGATCGGGGGGGGGGGGAGACTCGGGCAGCGCGGCCCCGGGGATCGGGGGGGGGGGGAGACTCGGGCAGCGCGGCCCCGGGGATCGGGGGGTAGACTCGGGCAGCGCGGCCCCGGGGGATCGGGGGGGAGACTCGGGCAGCGCGGCCCCGGGGATCGGGGGGAGACTCGGGCAGCGCGGCCCCGGGGATCGGGGGGGGGGGGAGTCTCGGGCAGCGCGGGCCCCGGGGATCGGGGGGTGGGGAAACTCGGGCAGCGCGGTCCCGGGGATCGGGGGGAGACTCGGGCAGCGCGGCCCCGGGGATCGGGGGGAGACTCGGGCAGCGCGGGCCCCGGGGATCGGGGGGAGACTCGGACAGCGGTGCCCCGGGGATCGGGGGGAGACTCGGACAGCGGTGCCCCGGGGATCGGGGGGAGACTCGGGCAGCGCGGCCCCGAGGATCGGGGGGAGACTCGGACAGCGGTGCCCCGGGGATCGGGGGGAGACTCGGGCAGCGCGGCCCCGGGGATCGGGGGGGGGGGGAGACTCGGGCAGCGCGGCCCCGGGGATCGGGGGGTGGGGAGACTCGGGCAGCGCGGTCCCGGGGATCGGGGGGAGACTCGGGCAGCGCGGCCCCGGGGATCGGGGGGAGACTCGGACAGCGCGGCCCCGGGGATCGGGGGGTTTTCCGCTGGACGGAGAGCAGAGACTCCTGACCCTTGACTCCTCAGACAGGGGAAACATCCTCCCTCACTCCTGCCTGTTGACCCCTGAAAGAATTTTGTGTTTCCATGAGATGATCTCTCATTCTTCGAACAGGGAACAGAGAACATAGAGCAGTACAGCACAGGAACAGGCCCGTCATACAATGTTCACATTCATTTGTGAGTGTGAAGTGGGGCAGTGTGATGGTTTGAGACAGTAAAGGAGGTGATAATGGGAACCAGTAGGGGAGAGATGAATGGCAGATTGAACCAGGAGGGGGAGGGGTGGAAAGCCTGTGGGTGAACTGTGTGTGTACACGTAATGAGAAGCTAGAGGGGGCAAAGATGGCAGATGAGGATGACTTTATCCCCTTTCCCACAACCCCATCCCCCGCAGCCCCTCATTAGGACAGGGGATGAATTTGCAGGAACCCTTAAGCAACACAGGTCCTGATGAAGTGTTTCAGTCTGAACCGTCAACTGTTTACTCTATTCCATAGAAACTTCCCGGCCTGCTGTTCCCCCAACAATTTGTGTGTGTTACTCTGCTTTAAATATATTCAATTATTTGGCCTCCACAGCTGCCTGTGGCAGATTCACTATCCTGTGGATAAAGGAATTCCTCCTCATCTCTGTCCGAAATGGACATCCCTGTAGTCGGAGACTGTGCTTACCGTTCTCGACCCACCCACATCCTCCCAACATCAACTCTCTCCAGACAGGAGTCAGAGAGATCTGGCGAGACCCTTCATCAGGACCTGTGTAGCTTGGATTACCAGCATCTGCAGATTTTCTCCTGTTTGATTTTTAAAGCGGATGTTGATAAGTAAACTTCTTGATTAGTCACCGAGTCTCAAATGTTATGGGGAGGAGGCGGGAGAATAGGGTTGAGAGGGATAATAAATCAGCCATTCTTCTAAACTCCCATGAGTACAGGCCCAGAACCATCAAACACTCCTCATATGTTAACTCTTTCATTCCTGGAATTATTCTTGTGAATCTTCTGGACCCCCTCCAATGCCAGTACATGTTTTCCGATAGAAGGGACCCAAAACTGCTCACAATACTCCAAGTGTGGTCTGATCAATGCCTTATAAAACCTCAGCATTACATCCTTGCTCTTGCACTCTAATCCTCTCGAAGTGAAAGCAAACATTGAGTTTGCCAATCTTACCACTGACACAAACTGCAAGTTAACCTTCAGGGAATCCTGCACAAGGACACCCATATCCCTTTGCACCTCTGATTTTTGAATTTTCGCCCTGTTTACAGAATTGTCTATGTCTTTATTCCTTCAACCAAAATCGTACCTGCCTAAGTTTGTACCTGTCAAACTCTACCTGTGCTACAAGATCCTTATTACGTATACTGGTGCATTCAAATAAGACCATAAGACAAAGCAGCAGAAGCCGGCCATTCGGCCCTTCGAATCTGCTCCACCAATTTATCATGAGCTGATCCATTCTCCCATTTTGTGCCACTCCCCCACCGTCTCACCATGACCTATGATGCCCGGGCTACTCACATACCTATCAATCCCTGTCTTAAATACACCCAATGACCTGGCCTCCACTGCCGCAAGAAATTCACAGATTCACCACCCTGTGGCTAAAAAAGTTTCTTCACATCTCCGTTCTGAATGGTCGCCCTTCAATGCTGAAGTCATGCTCTCTCATACTAGACTCCCCCACCATGGGAAACAACTTTGTCCATGCCTTTTAACATTCAACATGTTTCTGTGAGGTTTCCCCTCCTTCTTCTAAACTCCACGGAGTTCAGTCCAAGAGCGGTCAAATGTTCCACATGTGTTAAGCCTCTCATTCCCGGAATCATTCTAGTGAATCTTCTCTGAACCCTCTCCAATGTCAAAACATCCTTTCTTAAATAAGGAGCCCAAAACTGCACACAGTATTCCAAGTGAGGTCTTACCAGTTCCTTATAGAGCCTCAACATCACATCCCTGCTCCTATACTCTATTCCTCTAGAAATGAATGCCAACATTGCATTCGCCTTCTTCACAACCGACTCAACCTGGAGGTTAATCTTAAGGATATCCTGCACGAGCACTCCCAAGTCCCATTGCATTTCAGAACTTTGAATTCACTCTCCATTCAAATAATAGTCTGCCCATTTATTTCTTCTAACAACGTGCATGACCATACACTTTTCAACATTTTATTTCATTTGCCACTTCTTTGACCATTCTCCCAATCTATCCAAGTCTCTCTGCAGACTCTCAGTTTCCTCAACACTACCGTCCCCTCCACCTATCTTTGTATCATCAGCAAACTTAGCCACAAAGTTTGGACTATTCCATAATCCAAATCGTTGATATACAACGTAAAAAGAAGCGGCCCCAACACGGACCCCTGTGGAACACCAAGGGTAACTGGCAGACAACCAGAATGGGATCCCTTTATTCCCACTCTCTGTTTCCTGCCTATCAGCCATCGCTCTATCGACGTACGTAATTTTCCCGTAATTCCATGGGCTCTTATCTCGTTCAGCAGCCTCATGTGCGGCACCTTGTCAAAGGCCTTCTGAAAATCCAAATAGACAACATCCACTGCATCTCCCTTGTCTAGCCTACTTGTAATCTCCTCAAATAATTTCAATGAGTTTGTCAGGCAGGATTTTCCTTTAAGGAAACCATGCTGAGTTTGGCCTATCTTGTCATATGCCTCCAGGTACTCCGTAACCTCATCCTTGACAATTGACTCCAGAAACTTCCCAACCATTTCTCAAGCTAACAGGTCTATAATTCACGTTTTGCTTCCTTGCCCCCTTCTTAAATACCAGAGTGGCATTTGCAATCTTCCACTCCTCCGGAACAATGCCAGAATCTATTGACTTTTGAAAGATCATTGCTAATGCCTCCGCGATCTCCACAGCTACTTCCTTCAAAACACAAGGGTGCATTCCATCTGGTCCTGGAGATTTATCTACCCTTAGACTATTCAGCTTCCTGAGTACTTTCTCTGTCGTAATTGTGACTGCGCACACTTCTCTTCCCTGACACCCTTGAGTGTCCGGTATACTGCTGATATCTTCCTCAGTGAGGATTCATTTCCTCAGCCATCTCCTTATCTCCCATTACAATTTCTCCAGCATCATTTTCTATCTGTCCTGTATCCACTCTCACCTGTTTTTTATTCGTTTTTTACTTGAAAAAGCATTTAGTATCTTCTTTGATATTATTTGCTAGCTTCTTTTTATAGTTCATCTTTTTTCCTTTTAATGGCCTTCTTAGTTTCCTTTTGTAACCTTTTAAAAACTTCCCAATCCTCTGTCTTCCCACTAATTTTTGCTTCCTTGAATGCCCTCTCTTTTGCTTTTACTTTGGCTTTGACTTCTCTTGTCAGCCACGGTTGCATCCTTTTTCCATTCGAAAATTTCTTCTTTTTTGGAATATATCTGTCTTGCACCTTCCTCACTTCTCGCATAAACTCCAGCCACTGCTGCTCTGCTGTCCTCCCGCTAGTGTCCCTTTCCAGTCAAATTTGGCCAGTTCCTCTCTCGTGCCACTGTAATTTCCTTTACTCCACTGAAATACCGACACATCGGATTTCGGCTGCTCTTTCTCAAATTTCACAGTGAACTCAATCATGTTACGGCCACTGCCTCCTAACGGTTCCTTCACCTCAATCTCTCTAATCACCTCTGGTTCATTACACAATATCCAATCCAGTACCTCTGATCCCCTAGTGGGCTCAACAACAAGCTGTTCTGAAAAGCCATCTCGTAGACATTCTACAAATTCTCTCTCTTGAGATCCAGTGTTGACCTGATTTTCCCAATCCACTCGCATGTTAAAATCCCCCAAAATTATCATAGCACTGCCCTTCTGGCAAGCCTTTTCTATTTCCCGTTGTAATTTGTAGTCCACCTCACTGCAGCTGTTAGGAGGCCTGTAGATAACTGCCATCAGGATCCTTTTACCCCTGCTATTTCTCAGCTCAACCCATAAAGATTCTGCACCTTCTGATCCTATGTCACCTCTTTCTAATGATTTAATATCATTTCTTACAAATAAAGCCATGCCACCCCCTCTGCCTACCTGCCTATCCTTCCGATACACCGTGTATCCTTGGACGTTCAGCTCTCAGAGACATGCATCCTTTAGCCACGTCTCAGTGGTGGCCACACAATTATACCTGCCAATCTGTAGCTGTACGACAAGATCATCCACCTTATTCCTTATGCTGTGTGTATTTAAGTATAACACCTTAAGTCCAGTATTTGATACTTTTTGTTTTGATTGCACTGCAGCTCATCCCAGTGGCTGCAAATTTGCCCCATCACCTGCCTGTCCTTCCTGACATCTTTACTGCTCACTATCTTAGATTTATTTCTGTTTTCCCCCTCCTCTACTCTATCATTCCGGTTTCCCATCCCCCTGCCAAATTAGTTTAAACCCTCCCTAACAGCTCTATTAAACATTCCCGCTATGGTTCCGGTGTAACCCGTCCTTTTTGAACAGGTAATACTTCCCCCTGAAGAGATCCCAATGATCTAAGAATCTGAAGCCCTGCCCCCTGCACCAGTCTCTCAGCCACGCATTCATCAGCCTGATCCTACTATTCTTGCCCTCACTAGCACGTGGCAGAGGTAGCAATCCTGAGATTACTACCCTGGAGGTCCTGCTTCTCAGCTTCCTTCCTAACTCCCGGAAATCTCTCTTCAGGACCTCCTCCCTTTTCCTCTCTATGTCATTGGTACCAACATGTACCAAGACAGCTGGCTGCTCGCCCTCTCCCTTCAGAATATTCTGGACCCGATTCGAGACATCCCGTACCCTGGCACCTGGGAGGCAGCACACCATGCGGGTATCTCTACCAGGCTCACAGAAACTCCTGTCTGTTCCCCTGACTATGGAATCCCCTATGACTACCGCATTCCCCTTCTCCCTCCTTCCCTCCTGCACAACAGCGCAAGGCTCAGTGCCAGAGACCCAGTCACCGTGGCCGTCCCCTGTCAGGTCATCCCCCTCAACAGCATCCGAACCGATATACTTGTTGCTGAGGGGGGCAGCCACAGGGGTGCTCTCCACTATCCGGGCATTTCCCTTCCCTCTCCTGACAGTCACCCAGTTTTCTGACCCCTGTAGCCTAGGGATGACTACCTCCCTGTAGCTCCTGTCTATCACCTCTTCATTTTCTCTAATAAGCAGTAGGTCATCAAGCTGCAACTCCAGATCCCTAACACGGTCTCCGAGGAGCTGAATCTCGGTTCACCTGGTGCAGATGTGGCTATCAGGGAGGCTGGAGGTCTCCCAGGATTCCCACATCTGACACCCTGAACAAAGCACTAACCCTGCAGACATGCTACCTAATTCTACAGGAATGAAACAAAGAAAGATAATTCTACTCACCCACTTACTTCGCCAAGCACACGGACTTTTTAAACCATTTGCTAATGTGCCCCGCTGTTCCCCCGTCCGTCCGGGCCGATTTGCCAAGGGGAAAAAAAGAGTCGGTGCCTCGCTCTCACCTCTTCCCGTTACCGCCTAAGCCCGTTGAGCCAAAGCCCTACACTCTGCTGCCACCCACTCCGCTGCCCGCTGTATAGGGTGGTCATCTTTTTAAACTCTCGGCACTGTCCTGCGCAGTCTCGCCGTGCTTGGACGCAAAGTTTTTTACAGAACTGCATTCCTTCAGAATTTAGCTCCCACGCCGCCCTTCTTGTCCCAATCTAAAACAACACCTTCAGTGGTGTATTCATCAGCCTATTCCACACTGTCCACATGAAATTCAGCAAGGCCTTTGATGTCGATGATAGACCACACTTGGAGTATTGTCTGCATTTCCGGTTCCCGAATATGGGGAGGATGTCATTACACTGGACAGGAGGCTTCAGGAGGATGTTACCAGGACTGGGGGCTTGGGTTAAAAGCAGAGAGTGGATAAGCTTGGGCTATTCAGCTGTAGTGTAGGATGTTCAGGAATGACCCCTTATCAAGGTAAATAATTCATAAGGAGCTTAAATAACGTTTCTTTTTCCAAGAAATGTGAGTACAGAACCAAAGGCCTCAGATTGAAAGTGAGACGGGAAATTTTTATGAGTGGTCTACCGGGTAACATTCTCATAGAGAGGGAGGTTGGTAAATCCTAAATGGGAATTTGTGCCTATTTCTGTGGCCGTGTGTCACACTCTGATAGTGTGTGTGTGTGTGTGTGTGTGTGTGTGTGTGTGTGTGTGTGTGTGTGTGTGTGTGTGTGTGTGTTGATTGTGGTAAATATCCGTGTGGTGTGTATACACATTGAAGGAGAGTGTGCACATTGAAGAATTTGTATGTTACAGTGTGTCATATTTATTTAAAACAGATGCAAAGAAATATGAGCCAGCGTCTGGTGAATGTGTGGAACGTTGTGTGCATTTGTGGCCAATCTAGAACCTATCACATGTCTGGTGTGTGTTGACAATGTGTCACACTTGATTGAGTTGTTTAAATGAATAAATGACTGTCTCTGAAGAGATTGGTTTCCAGGTTACTGAGGGAAATAACGACGTACATTGCTGAGGCTCTGACTACAATCTGCCAGTCCTTCCTGTGTATGTGTGTGAGGGAGCTTTGCCAGGCCGGTTATGCTGTGTGTGCTTCTCCCGAGATGAAATCTTGACCCATGTCAATGCTTGTTGGTGTGTCCGAGCTCATTCTCACAATGCTTCAATGTAGTGGTCTGATAACCATAAGACATAGGAGCAGAATTAGGCCATTTGCCCATCGAGTCTGCTCCGCCATTCAATCATGGCTGATCCTTATATTCCTTCCTCAGCCCCACTCCCTGGTCTTCTCCCCGTAACCTTTTATGCTGTGGCCAATCTAGAACCTATCAAGCTCTGCCTTAAATGCACACAACGTTCCACAAATTCACCAGACGCTGGCTCATATTTCTTTGCATCTGTTTTAAATAAACGCCCCTCTATCTTGAGGTAGTGCCCTCTTGTCCTAAACTCCACCGCCATGGGAAACATCCTTTCCAAATCTACTCTGTCTAGGACTTTCAACATTCGAAAGGTTTCAATAAGATCCCCTCCCCATCTTTCTAAATTCCAGCGAGTACAGACACAGAGCTATCAAACGTTCCTCGTATGAGAACCCTTCCATTCCTGGAATCATCCTTATGAAATGAACCTTCTGCAATGCCAGCACATCTTTACTTAGAAAAATTGTTCACAATACTCAAGGTGAGGCTTCACCAGTGCCTTATAAAGCCTCATCATCACATCCCTGCTCTTGGATTGAATGCTATTCTAAACCACAAATTAAAAGCCAGGAGCAACAGGCTCCGGGACAGCTTCTTCAACCAGGCCATCAGACTGATTAACTCATGTGGGCACAACTGTATTTCTATGCTATATTAACCAGCCTGTTGTACATATTATTCATCATAAATTACTATAAATTGCACATTGCACATTTAGACGGAGATGTAACATAAAGATTTTTAATCCTCATGTATATGAAGGATGTAAGTAATAAAGTCAATTGAATTCAAATCAATTTCTTGTTTATTTTTTTTCATCCCAATCATTCTTTCAGTTCCTCTCTGTAGATATTTAAAAGCTTGCCAATCCTCCGTCTTCCTGCTAATTTTTGTTTCGTTGTATGCCCTCTCTTTTGCCTTTACATTAACTTGTCTTCCCTTGTCAGCCACGGTTTTACTATTTTGCCATTTGAGTATTTATTTATTTTTGGAATACATCTATCCTTCACCTTCCTCATTTTCCCAGAAACTGTCACCGTTTCTGCTCTGCTCTCATCCCTGCCAGCATCTCCTTCCAATTTGCTTTGGCCAACTCCTCTCTCAGACCACTGTAATTTCTTTCACTTCTCTGAAATACTACAATGTCAGGCTTTACTTTCTCCTTATCAAATTTCAAGTTGAACTCAGTCATGTTGTGAGCACTGCTTCCTAAGGTTTCTTTTAACCACTCACCTCTGGTTCAATACATAACAGCCAATCCAGTAGAGCTGTTCCCCAAGTAGGCTCAACGACAAACTGCTCTAGAAAGCCATCACATTGCATTCAACAAACTCACTCTCTTGAGATCCTTTACCAAACTGATTTTCCCAATTGCCCTGCATGTTGAAATCTCCCATGATTATCATAACATTGTCCTTTTCATCAGCCTTTTCTATTTCCAGTTGTAATCTGTGGGCCTCAACCTACTGACTGTTGGGAGGCCTGTATATGGCTGGTGTCAGTGTCATTTTTACTTTTGCAGTTCCTATGCATCTTCCAATCCTATGTCACATCTAGCTGCTGATTTACCAGCAGAGCCACACCACCCCATCAGCCTTCCTTCCTTCCTCCGATACATTGTGTAACCTTGGACATTCAGCTCCCAACTACAACCATCCTTCAGCCACGATTCAGTGATGGCCACAACATCATACCTGACAATTTGTAATAGTGTAACAAGATCATCCACCTTATTTCTCCTACTCCATGCATTGAGATATAACACTTTGTGTACTGTATCTGCTACCCTTTTTAATTCTGCATCCCGAATGCACTGATACTCAACCTGCTGGCTGTAATTTTCTCCTCGCATCTGTCCGCCCTATCTGACAGTCTGAATGCACGCAATCTTTGCATTTTTACCATCAGTCCTGTCCCTTCAATCTAGTTCCAACCCCCCCCCACCACCAAATTAGTTTAAATCCTACCCAAAAGCTCTATGAAACCTCTCTCACCGAGAATATTGTTCTCAACCCATCCCTTTTGAGTAGGTCATTCTTCCACCAGAACAGATCCCAATGATCCAAGAACCTGAATCCCTGTCCCCAGCACCATCTTCTCAGCCATGTTTATCTGTCAAATTATCCTGTTTCTACCCTCACCAGCACGTGGCACAGGCAGCAATCCAGAAATTACAACCCTGGGGGTGCTGCTTCTGAGCTTTCTACCAAGCTAGCCAGATTCTTTTCAGGACCTCTTTGTTTTTACTTCCTATGTAATTGGTCCCAAAATGCAACAAGTTATCTGGCTGTTTTCCCTCCCTCTCTAAATGCTGCAGACACGATCGGAGACGTCCCTGACCTTGGCACCTAGGAGGCAACATACCATTCGGGTGCCCCATTCACGTCCATACATTCTCCTGTCTGTCTCCTGACAATTGAGTCCCCGATCACGACCACTCCCCTCTTCTGCCTCTAACAACAGTGAGAGATGCTGATCCGGAAGGGGGAAGACCTGTGTCAGTCAGAGTCTGCACTCACAGGGAACATGAAGGACTTGTGTATTTTCCTGACAATCCCTGTCACCACACTGATACCTGCTTTTATTCCCTACAATATTATCATCAGTATTAAATTCCCAGTTCCTCTGGTAGATCCAAACTCATGTCCTGGTGCGTTAGTGCATTTGCCTGGGATCAGGACACCGTTGATCATCTGCCAGTCCCGTGTATTGGTTGTATTGTGACCCTGTGCTGGTGTGTTCAGGGGTCTGACATCTCCAGCTGACCATGTGACAGTGATGCCTCCCAGTCGGTGGGGTTGATGTGGAATAAACTTCAGTTCCCCTTCAGTCCATTATCACAGCCAATCCTTGCTTTAGCTTATAAATTAATTGTGTTTCATGAACAAGGAAAAATGAATATTTGTAAGTTTTACCTCGGTTAATGGCATCAAGTGTTTCTCTCAGCACTGTGTTCAACAAATAGAAGCGATCGAATTTTTCAACCGGTAGGGCCTCATCTGTCACTGACAATTCCTGGACATCGTCACTGATTCTGTAAATATTAAACTGTTGGTGATAAACTGGAATTTTGAAGTATTTTACAAATCCATACAGGGTTTGAGTAAAGAGCATGTCCTACCTCCTGTTCCGACGACCTTCCTCCTGAAATAAATAAAAGCACAAATCTGATTAGACTTCGACTTACTGTCCACATCCTGAATTTCATCCAAATCATTACAAGGTGTTGAAAATTCCCACTCCCACAGTCACTCACACACACGGGCAATACAGAACCACGGGGTAAATTAAAGGGAAAGTTTCTGAAATTCAGACCATTACTGAGAGGATGAAACTGACAGGAAAGACAGGACAGGCTGTGCATTATCATCTGGATATGACGTCAGGCTGATAGGATGGAGGAATTTAAGATCAGTGATGTATGTGATTGTGTGCGGGTGGAGGAAGTACCTCATTATGGCGAACTCGAGAGGACACAGGTGCTTGGAAGTAGTACGAAGGAGATGTTGGGTAAGTGTTTTGGAATGGGTGGAATAAGCTGCCAGCAACGACGGTGGAGGTGGATGCGATAGGGTCTTCCACAAGACTCCTACGTAGGTACATGGAGCTTAGAAAAATAGAGAGCTTTGGCTTACTCGGTAATTTCTAAAGTGAGTAGATGTTTGGCACAGAACTGTGGGCCAAAGAGACTGTATTGTGCTGGAGGTTTTCTTTGTTTCTATGTTTCTATTTATGGGGAGACCTTCAGTCAAAGATAAAATGCCAGGAGGTTTTTAATAAATCCCACAAGAAATTTAGTGAGGAGGATGTGGAACTCAGTGCCACAGGAGTGGTTGAGATGGAACAGCAGAGATTGAATGTAATGGGGAGGCTGGATAAACACGTGAGGGACCAGGGAGTTCAGGGCACTGTTGCTGGGTGCGGTGAGGAGGTGACAGGAGGCTTGTGGCCGAGGGGAAATTGATAGAAGATGGACCAAATGGCCTGCTCATGACGGAGAATGGGACACAATCCCATGTAAAACTAATTCGAAAAAGTAGAGACAGTGAAAGTTTCTGTAATCTGATGGAAACCGGATATGGAGGATAAGTCTGATGTGTGGGTCACATTCTTTGTTCTCACTAATTGACAGAGAGATCCTCACACCCACCGCACCAGACACACTCACAGCCTGTGACTGGAACTGGGAGTTAATGTGAGTTTTAGGGGATATTTAATGTGGTAATTAAGGAAACGGTCAGCAGCTCTGTGTTATGATCAGAGTAAATCATTTCAGAAAAGATTGCATTCTGTCCTGGGATGTACAGAAGTTGTGGAAGTCATGTTTTGGGACAACAACCCTGAATAGTTGCATCAATTGTCTGGTGAGAAACAGTTTACTGCCATTTGTAAATGCTGTGTGTAGGAGTAACACGTCTGTTTTCTGTCTGCATTGTATTCTGTGTTATGTGTTTATTACGATAACCAGTCACGTGAGTGGGGACGTGGTAAAAGCGAAGGGAATAAGTTACGTATTCGTACTTTGTTCTGGGCTGTTTTGACCCTGGGACTGGTAGATGTCATATCTTTTGTTGACCGATTCACTGCAGTTTAATTTACGATGAATTATGCTGAAATTTCATCATTTAAATATTGTAAGTTGCTGATAAAGGATTGAATATCAATCTCCGGTATTTAGAATGTCATTCGCGGAGTGATCGGAGGTTCGTCATGCAAGCAGAACACTCTGTGTGAGGACACCAGCAGCGGCAATTGATTTGGTAGAATTGGCCGCTGTGCTGTGTTTATTTCAAATATACCACTGTTCATTTAGTTAATTATACAGAAATAAATTGAAATGTAATCCCTCACCTTGAGAAACATCACACTGTCTTTTTGATCCATCTGTTCCTTTAACTTAGTGATTTCCTCTTGAATAATCCTTATATTCTCTTGAATCTTAAGAAGATTTTTCTCCATTGGGTTGAGAATCCTCTTCTCTTCTTCCCTGAGATCCCTGAGTAAGCTCTGCTCTTTCTCAGTGATAATCTGGCGCAGTTCAGCAAACTGGGATGTGATGTGGGTCTGAACGCTGTGTGACTGTTTCTGTCGAATGAAAGGTGAAGATTAGTTTACTGCATTGCTGTGTTGTATTTCCTTATGACATTAAAGTGACCATTCAGTCCATTCAGGTCCATACTACTTCTGAGACATTCCCGTCAACTCCATTTCCTCACGCTTTCCTGAAACCTATTCTCCCTCAATGACCCATTAACTCCCACCTGATTCACATACACCCTCCACCACCTTCACAGGGTTAATTGTAGTTAACCATTCATCCAGTATGTCCTTGGGATGTGTCTGAAACTGTCATGGCCACAGGGAGAGCATGCAAACTCCACACAGACAGCAGCAGAGGTCAGGATCGGACCCAGGTCACTGGAGCTGCGATTCTCGGCTATTCTGCATTAAATGGAGCAAAACTCGACAGTAATATCAGAAATTCCGCTCAGGAAGCCTCACCTGAACTCCGGAAATCTTCTCTTTCTGTTGCTGCTCCTTTTCCTGGAAGTCTGATTTCTTTTTTGTGAGAGTGTCTAAGGAAGATTTTAGCTGATCCTGGACGTCAGAGAGTGAAGGAAATAGAAACAAAGATGCATTAAAAGAAACAGGTGATCAGACCCGATTATCACACAAAATACCGGAGGAACTCAGTGAGTCAGGCAGCATCTATTCAGGGGAAATAAACAGTCGGTGTTCCGGGATGAGACCCTTCATTAGGACTGGGAAGGAATGGGACAGAAGCCAGAATAAAAAGGTTGGGGATGAGAACCAGCTGACAGGTGACGGGTGAGACAACGTGAGGGGGAACGTGGGGGAGGGTGATGAAGTGAGAAGCTGGGAGGGGACAGGTGGAAGAGGTAAAGGGCTGGAGAAGAAGGAATCTAATACGAGAGGACAATTCACCATGGAAGAAACGGGAGGAACTGGGCTGTTTGCGGCCCTGAATGGTGAGGAGGGAGGAGGTTAGGAGTCAGGTGTAGCACTTGTCCCGCTTGCAGGTGTCGGTGCCAGGAGGGAGATCAGTGGGGAGGAGCGAGTGGATCAGGGCGATACAGTACGTGGAGCGCGATCCATATACAGAATGGAGAGTTGTGGGGTGCGGGGGTGGGCTGTGGGACGGAAAGATACTAGAATCCCGTTGGAGATGGCGGAAGTTGCAAAGAATGAATTGTTAGTTATGTAGGCTCGTGTGATGGTATGTCGGACAAAGGAAATGTGTTAAGTATTAAATTAACGTTAGTTTTTACCATGTAGATTTTAACAGCTTCTTTAATCGGCATGAAGCGGTGCTGTCTGTGTTCCTGCGAGTCTCTACAGACCAGACAGATCAGTGTCTTGTCCGTTTCACAAAACAGCTTCAGTTCTTCCTCATGTTCCTCGCAGTGACGTTTACTTTCCTTCCCTTTCGGATTCAGGTGTAAATTTCGAACTTTTTCAGCCAGATTTGCTAAGGCCCGATTCACCCTGAGGGTGCGGTCAGCAAACACCTCTCTACAATCCGGGCAGGAGTTTCTCTCCTCCCTTTCCCAATACTGTGTGATACAAGAGCGACAGAAGTTGTGTCCACACTCCAGTGACACCGGATCGTTGAAGAAATCCAGGCAGACGGGACAAACTACCTCCTCGCTCAAACTCTCGACCGATCCTTTCGAAGCCATGTTAACTCTCAGCACTTCCTGATTCAGAATGCTTTCACTTTCGGGGAGCTGCTGATCCCCTGCAGTACCGCGATTGTCCACTACACGCGCTGCAGTCTCGGGGAATGAACATGGTTTTACTGGATGTGTTCAGTGGAAATTCTGGCCATTTCTTTGTTGAGTGTTGGATCAAAAACACATTAAACGGACAATAGATAAGAAAACGCGCCATGGACTGTCTAAGCCCGGCTACGAACGGAGGAGGGTTGGGCATATGGCTTACAACCCCATCTCTTAAAAACCTAGAGCGACAAAAACGTCAGCTGAATCTCCAAAGGCCTCATCCCTGCGGTCGGAAGGACGTTCCCCTGGAAGACGATGAAAGGAGAAGCCATGTCCCCCCCTGGGGTGGTTCACTACTACAATAACTGTGTGGCTTCCTCAGCCAACCCGGCCACTCCCTGGCCAGTGTAGAAGATCCCTGTAGTTCCAATGGTGTCCCTGTAGTCTGGAATGTGTCAGTCGGCAGCATTCCTGTACGGCTGGGCTTCGCAAACATTTTTATGCCAAAGACAAATACCAGTAACCGTGGACCCCAGGTTGGGAACCCCAGCTTTCCGGACATCTCAATGTGATGGCAGGCCAACAAGTTTCGGGGGTCTTTCCCCGAGTTGATGATCTTCCAGCAGCACTCGCTGTCCGTTTTCCTGCGCGTCCTGGGAGCAGCCCGAGGATCAGTGAGCCTTCTGTCACGCAGCTGCTGTGGCACAGGCCCTTGCATATTTCTCCACAGATCTTCGCCAGCCCACAGTCCGCAAAGAGGTGAGTGACCGTCTCGTCTCCACTGCGGTAATCTCGGGGCAGCGCGCTGTGGGAGTGATCTCCGGGCATGCAGCAAGGATCAGACTGGGAGGTCCCTCTCGTCTCCACTGCAGTAATCTCGGGGCAGCGCGCTGTGGGAGTGATCTCCGGGCATGCAGCAAGGATCAGACTGGGAGGGGCCCTCTCGCTGCCAGACAGGTGAGGTCTTGGTGCCTGTCGGTGAGATCTGGTGATGAGGCATTCTGCCAGATGGTCTGGACTGTCTGCTCAGGGAACCACTCCACTGTGTCTATCCAGTCCTTCTCCTGCAGTAACTGCAGGACATTCCGTGCTGACCACTGTTTGCTGTTCTTGTGGTCAAAGCTGCTGGTCTGAAAGAACTGTCAACAATTGCATTAACACAAGGTTCACATGGAGAAGCTTCCTGATTGAGACAGACACAGTCTCACAGGGTATTTGCAGGGTAGGGGCAGGAATGATGTTTCTCCTGGCTGGGCAGTGGAACCAGGGATCATAGACTCAAAATCCGAGATCACCTCAGCAGGACTGAGCTGAGGAGAAATTTCCCCAACACAGTGCAGTGAATATTTGGAGTCTTCTCCACACGTTTCCTGAATTAAACGGACATATTTAGGGGCTCGGCGATGTTGGGAACGTTGCAGGATAGTGGCGCTGAGATCAAAGATCAGACATGTTCTGCATGAGGGGCAGAACAACGCAACAGGCCGAACGCCTGCTCCTGTTTCTTATTTTCTAAATCACGAGTTGACCTTTGCTCCTTGTTCTCCCTTGGCCTTCAGCCTGTCGGATTGCACAGGGGAGCGGTGAGAGCTCCGGAGATCCATCAGCAGCCGCTGCGGTTATTTCATGCTCTTGTTATTTATCCTGTTTCTCCGTATTTGCATTTACACAGTTTTCTGTTATGGTTGCTATTCTATATTTTTTCTAAGTATGTCCGCAGGGAAATGCTTCTCGGGGTTGTATGTGCTGACTGATCTGTACTTTGATAATATTTTTTTTTGAAATTTGAGTTTTGGGGATTTTCCTTTAATTCTGAGAACAAACTGTGACCGACATCTCCAGCTCCCAGCAGCAGCCCGACCTCACACACTCACAGCCAATCAGCAATCACCGTTGGAAGAAGGGTGCTCCCATTGGCTGAGGGGTGTCAGTGGGCGGGACGCAAAGTGCCCGGCCGGGCCGGAGTTTGGAACCGGGACCGAGTGAGGCCGGAGACCGGGAGCTGCGCCTTTGGTTTCGGCTGCACCACCGGCGGGTCGTGAATCCTTTCGAAGGCAGAGCTGAAGAGACCGGCGGAGATTCCGTGAGATGTTTCAGCTACACGGAGGGCGCCCGGCCTTTCCCCGCCGAGGATCGGGGCCTGTTGTCTGGAGTTGTCTCGCAGACGCGTCCCTTCCTGCTGGGAGACGGGAGCTGCCCCGCAGCGGCTGCCGATGGATCTCCGGAGCTCTCACCGCTCCCCTGTGCAATCCGAACGGCTGAAAACCAAGGGAGAACAAGGCGCAAAGGTAAACTCGTGCTTTAGAAAATAAGTAACAGGAGCATGCCTGGCCACTCGGCCCGTTGCGCCTATTCCACCCTTTCCTCAGAATAGTCCTTTCTTTTTAAATCTTTATTGATTTTAAACAAACATAAATGAAACATGAATACAAAGAGCTTGAGGGTACATAATTAATAGGTTAAGGTTTAAATACAAATAGATGATAATAACCTCCCAAACTCATAGTGGTTACCAAAAATGGAGAAAATAAGAAACCCTCCCCCACCAAAAAAAATGAAAAAAATACCTAACCGACATGGGCCATTGCATTATATCAATTATACACAGTAGCGTCAATAACTCCGCACCTCCATCCAAATAATTAAGGACAATAAAAGTAAGGTTTAGGAAAAGTCAGTTTAGCTTATATGAAAATGTTGAATAAATGGTGTCCAAGTTTCTTCAAATTTAACTGAGGGGTCAAAAACAATACTTGTAATTTTTTCTAAACTCAAACAAGAAATAAAACCACTGAAATATACTTGGAGGATTAATTTCTTTCCAGTTCAATAGGATAGATCTTCTAGCCATTAATGTAACAAATGCCATCATCCGCCGGGCTGAGGGGGGATAAACGACTATTCTCCACCATTGGTAAACCGAAAATTGCAGTAATAGGATGCGGTTGCAATTTGATATTCAGAACTGTTGAAGTAATACCAAAAATATCTTTCCAATAATTTTGCAAACAGGGGCAAGACCAGAACATGTGGGTCAATGAAGCGACTTCAGAATGACATCTGTCACTGGTTGGATTAACATAAGAATAAAATCGAGCGAGTTTATCCTTGGACATGTGAGCCCTATAAACAACCTTAAATTGCATTAGGGCATGTTTAGCACAAATAGAAGAAGAATTGACTAATTGTAAAATTTTCACCCACTGCTCTGTGGGTATAAGACAGTGAAGTTCTTTTTCCCATTCCTTCTTAATTATTTCTGATACTCCTGGCTGTATTTTCATGATCATATGATAAATGGTGGCTACTTAACCCTTCTGGCAAGGATTCAGAGCTAGAATTTTTTCTGTAATGTCCATTGGACATAATTTCAGAAAATACTAACATTCAAGAAATTTCTACCTTGCAAGTATCAAAAAAAAATGAGTTTTAGTTTGGATAGCTGTTCAAAGGACATAAAACTGTTATCCAAAAATAGATGACGAAAACATGTTATACCTTTTGTTTTCCAAAACATAAAGGCTTGGTCCATAAAAGAGGGCTGGAAAAAGAAGTTAGATATAATAGGACTTGATTATTCAAGCCAAAGAATTTACGAAATTGAAACCATATTCTTAATGTATGTTTAACTATAGGATTAGTTATTTGTTTATTCGGTTTAGATAAAGCAAAAGGAACCGAAGATCCTAAAATAGAAAACAATGAGAGGTCTTGTACAGATTTACACTCCAAATTTACCCATTGCGGGCAAGGTACTATGACCGATTCTTGTGTCCAAAATATTAAATATTGAATATTAACTGCCCAATAGTAAAATCTCAGGTTTGGCAAAGCAAAACCACCTTCCTTCTTAGGCTTCTGTAAATATTTGTTACTTAATCTAGGATTTTTATTCTGCCACTCATACGAGGATGTTTTGGAGTCAATAATATCAAAAAAAGATTTAGGAATACAAATTGGTAATGCTTGGAAAAAATATAAAAATTTGGGTAATACTATCATCTTGATAGTATTAATTCGACCAACCAATGACAGAGATCATGGGGACCACCTGGTAACAAGCTGCTTCATTTGTTCAATTAAAGGTAAAAGAAGAACTTTAAATAAACCCTTATGTTTCTTGATAATTTTAATACCCAAATAAGTAAAATGATCTGTGACAACTTTAAATGGTAAGTGTTTATAAATTGGAACTTGCATATTTAATAGAAATAATTCACTCTTATTAAAATTTCAGTTTGTAGCCAGAAAAGCTACTAAACTGAGCAAGCAAGGATGAAATAGCAGGAATAGATCTCTCAGGGTCAGATATGTATAGTAACAAATCATCAGCATATAATGATAACTTATAAGTCCCTTACCCTCGGGTAATACCAAAAATATTAGGTGATTCATGAATGGCAAAGGCGAAAGGTTCCAAAGCAATGTCAAATAATAGAGGACTTAAAGGGCAGCCTTGCCTCGTACCACGGGACAACTGAAAACAAGGAGATCTTTGATTATTGGTAAGAACCGAAGCCAAGGGTTTATAATACATTAATTTAATCCATTATATAAATTTTAGGCTAAAATTAAAATTCTGCAATGTATTAAATAAATATAGCCATTCAAATTTATTGAATGCTTTTTCAGCATCTAAGGAAATGACATTCTGTTATTTTAGATGAAGAAGTATAAATTATATTAATTAATTTTCTAATGTTAAAAGAGAATAACAGGTTTTCATAAATCCGGTCTGATCTTCAGAGATAATTTGAGGTAATACATTTTCTAATCTAGTGGCAAGAATTTTGGTACAAATCATAGAATCCGTATTCAGAAAGGATATTGGCCAATAGGATGCACATTCAGTGGGGTCTTTATCTTTTTTAAGAATTGGAGAAATGGAGGCATCATAAAAAGATTGTGGTTATTTACGTACAGTTAACGCATCATTAAATATTTTAAAAAGCCAAGGAGCGAGTAAATAAGAAAAGGAATATAAACATTCAGCAGTATAACCGTCTGCACCAGGGGCTTTACCTGTATTCATTGAAAAAAGGAGTGGGTTCTCCTTTCCAGACCCTGCCCGGGGACTTTTGCCACTCCTCAGAGTTATATATGGAACCTCTCGGACAGGGACAGGGAGTGGGTTCCCCATTCCAGACCCTGCCCGGGGACGTGCCACTCCTCAGGGTTATATATGGAACCACTCGGACAGGGACAGGGAGTGGGTTCCCCTTTCCAGACCCTGCCCGGGGACTTGTGCCACTCCTCAGGGTTATATATGGAACCTCTCGGATAGGGACAGGGAGTGGGTTCCCCTTTCCATACCCTGCCCGGGGACTTGTGCCACTCCTCAGGGTTATATATGGAACCTCTCGGACAGGGACAGGGAGTGGGTTCCCCTTTCCAGACCCTGCCCGGGGACGTGTGCCACTCCTCAGGGTTATATATGGAACCTCTTGGACAGCGACAGGGAGTGGGTTCCCCTTTCCAGATCCTGCCCGGGGACTTGTGCCACTCCTCATGGTTATATATGGAACCTCTCGGACAGGGACAGGGAGTGGGTTCCCCTTTCCAGACCCTGCGCGGGGACTTGTGCCACTCCTCAGGGTTATATATGGAACCTCTCGGACAGGGACAGGGAGTGGGTTCCCCTTTCCAGACCCTGCCCGGGGACTTGTGCGACTCCGCAGGGTTATATATGGAACCTCTCGGACAGGGACAGGGAGTGGGTTCCCCTTTCCAGACCCTGCCCGGGGACTTGTGCGACTCCGCAGGGTTATATATGGAACCTCTCGGACAGGGACAGGGAGTGGGTTCCCCTTTCCAGACCCTGCCCGGGGACGTGTGCCACTCCTCAGGGTTATATATGGAACCTCTTGGACAGCGACAGAGAGTGGGTTCCCCTTTCCAGATCCTGCCCGGGGACTTGTGCCACTCCTCAGGGTTATATATGGAACCTCTCGGACAGGGACAGGGAGTGGGTTCCCCTTTCCAGACCCTGCGCGGGGACTTGTGCCACTCCTCAGGGTTATATATGGAACCTCTCGGACAGGGACAGGGAGTGGGTTCCCCTTTCCAGACCCTGCGTGGGGACTTGTGCCACTCCTCAGGGTTATATATGGAACCTCTCGGGCAGGGACAGGGAGTGGGTTCCCCTTTCCCAGGCAGACGCCCGAAGGTGACCGGGAGCCACCAGAGGGGCTGATGTAATACAAGCCATGGCATGGTGGGTCACTGAGGTAAGGGAACCCATTTGAATGACAGCCCGACTGCACGCGGATTTTGGTGAATTTACCCGATAACTACAGAAAAAAGGAGAATCCATTGCGTACTTTATAGTGTTATGCCCTCGGCCCCCTCCTTTGTGAGAATCGCAATACCCCTAGTCGAGGGGGGGGGGGGTCAACTGACCCAAGAGAGAAAGAGTCGTGCTGAATAGACACAGGAAAATGGGAGAGAGAGAGAGGGAGAGAGAGAGGGAGACGTGCGGAAGACCACGTTCTCCCAAGAATTAGAATAAAGGCGACATTGACTATTGTCTCATGGAGACCACGTGAAAAGCCCTCGGGCAAAGTGGGCTGGTTGAGAGAGAGATCGCATTACCTGCAACCTTGATTGACACCTGCGATCCCGTGAAGAAGTATAAAGGAGGGTCTGGGGGGGGGGACCCTCAGACGCACCAAGGAGACACCAAGGAAGCACGATACCGATTCCCGTGGGAGCGGGAAGCCATTTTGAAGGAAGCCACGTGCGTTAGATTCCAAATGTTGAATCTGTGGCTGGAACCATCGGAAAACTGCTGTTAAACAACAACAGGGAAGTCTACTCCCCTGATTCCAAGGATTTGCTCTGTAAGGACAACGGGCAAGTGTTTATCTTTTCTAAATCATCTCTCTCTCTCTACAACGTGAAAACCCCAGCGGTTCCCAAAAGGGAAAAGCCTGCAAACTTCTGAGTGACTCTTTATATTTCAATTGGACTCAGTATTATACCCTAGACAACTATAGAGCTTATTTCTGATTGATTATTATTACACCGGTGTTTTAGATTGAGTTTGACGATGTATATGATCTGAATGTTTTGTATTAACCATACGCTTGTGCCCCTTTTTGAATAAAACGTTTGGAAATAGTAGCATCCGACTCAGCTGATCCATCTATCTTTGCTGGTAAGTTACCTGGTTACGGGGTTACGTAACAAGTGGGGTTCTCGTCCCGGGATTTGAAACCAAACGGGAGGGTCAGTGAATCGGGCTGTAAGTCCAAAAGCAGGAAGTGCGAAGGGTCATACAACAGCATTACGTTGGGAAGAAGGTGTTTGCAGCTGAGGATTTGGAAAATATCCCCGAAAAGAGATTAGCGAGTGGGGCAGATCAGGCAGAGTTGGAGAAAGCAAGGTTGGACCATGAGCTTAAAGTAAAGCAGCTGGAAGCAGCTGAAAAGGCTGCGGAACGAGCTGAAAAGGCTGAGGAAAGAGAGCATGTGTTCAAACTAAAGGAATTAGAGATGAAGCGGTGTCATGAGCTCCAGCTAAAGCAGCTAGAAGCAGAAGCAGAAGAGAAAGCGAAACAAAGAAGCCATGAATTGGAGCTGGACAGGCGAAGGCAAGAGCGAAGAGCTCAAGGGCAAGAGAGAGAGGAGGGGTTTGATGTTAGTCAGGCGTTGAGGTTGGTCCCCCCGTTCGAGGAGACGGATGTTGATAGTTATTTCTTGCTTTTTGAGAAGGTGGCAGTGAATCAGAAGTGGCCCAGAGAGCAGTGGGTGGCGTTGTTACAAAGTCTGTTACGAGGAAAAGCACAGCGGGTATATGCCGCGCTGCCCCCAGAAAGGGACGGGAATTATGATCAAGTAAAGGAGGCCATTCTCCGAGGTTACGAGTTAGTACCTGAGGCGTATAGACAAAGGTTCCGAAATTTAAGGAAAGGGTGGAATCAAACATATACCGAGCTAGCCCATGAGAAGGGTGTGCTCTTGGACCGTTGGTGCACCGCTGAAAAGGTGGCCGAGAGCTATGGGCGTATCAGGGAGTTATTTTTGGTTGAAGAATTTAAAGGTTGTGTTCCGGAAGAGATCCGAATGTACTTAAATGAGAGGACGAATCAGTCCATCTCAGAGATGGCTAGGTTCGCAGATGAATATGCCCTAACCCACAAGACAAAGTTTTCCTCGCCAAAAAGTTACTCGAGAGACCGTCGGAACGGCAGGGAAAGCCCGCCGGCTGAGGCGGAGATCCCGCCGGGAGCTAGCAGAAAAAGTGAGGATAACAGATGGGAAATCTGGAGACCCCCTGGTTTAACCTGCTTTAATTGTAAGAAGGTGGGTCATATCGCATCAAAATGCTTTGCTCCGAGAAAGGAGCCAGAGAGGGAGAGAGCAGCGATCCCTATCGGGCGTGCAGTGGTAATCAGGAAATCGACAAGAGGGCCCCAGGTAGAGGGAATACAGCAGGGGCAGGAGACATTTAGTTCCGAAGGAACCGTGTCTTTGAAGGAAGGGGACCCCCCCATCCCCGTACGAATTTGGAGAGACACGGGGGCGGAGCTATCATTAATTAGCCGTAACGTGTTACCCTTCGGACCTCCGACGGGCGAGGTAGCCCTGAGAGGCCTAGGGAACTGGATCGAAGTAGTGCCTTTGCATAGGGTCCTTCTCGATTGCGAGTTGGTGTCGGGACCTGTGGAACTAGGAGCCCTGCCGGAGTTACCGGGGGAGGGCGTCGACCTCCTTTTGGGTAATGACCTTGCGGGTGGGAAGATGGGAACCGCCCTGATAGTTGAGGCCCCAGCCATGGAGTCCCCGAGCTATCCCGCATGCGCGGACACTTGCAGCCTGTCGAGAAAAGCAGCTGAGAACCAGAGCAGTTGAAATCGGGCCAGTAGTGAATTGGCCAAGACGTTTTTACCGACCCTATACCACGAGGGTTCCGAGGGTGGTAAAACAGAAGGTAGTAAAGTGAAAGTGGGTAAAGGCGAGGAGATAGTCCTCCCCTTAGTGAAGAGAAAGGTCATAGATTCACCACACTCTTCTGTTACGTAACCTCGTAACCTATTAAGCTGAAGTTTGATGCTACCAGACTTTAGTATGGCACGTGAGGTTAAGGTATTAAAGAAAGGGGCACTGTACTTGTTGCCTGTTTAGATATTGACTTGAATGTATAACGGTAGTACTCTGTGAAGAGAAAAGCTTGTGTAGTATATAGATTTTAAAAAAAAGTCCTGTACCAACCTGTTTTTAACCGCTGGTAAAAAACCTGTTATGGGGGGAGGTGTTATGCCCTCGGCCCCCTCCTTTGTGAGAATCGCAAGAGCCCTAGTCAAGAGGGGGGTCAACTGACCCAAGAGGGGGAGAGACGTGATGAATAGACACAGGAAATGGGAGAGAGAGAGAGAGAGACGTGCGGAATGCCACGTTCTCCCGAGAAGCAGAATAAAGGCGATATTGACTATTGTCTCATGAAGACCACGTGAAAAGCCCTCGGGCAAAGTGGGCTGGTTGAGAGAGAGATCGCATCACCTGCAACCTGATTGACACCTGCGATCCCGTGAAGAAGTATAAAGGAGGGTCTGAGGGGGTGAAACCCTCAGACGCACCAAGGAGACACCAAGGAAGCACGATACCGATTCCCGTGGGAGCGGGAAGCCATTTTGAAGGAAGCCACGTGCGTTAGATTCCAAATTTTGAATATGTGGCTGGAACCAACGAAAGACTGTTTTTAAATAACAACGGGGAAGTCTGTTCCCCTGATTCCAAGGATTTGCTCTGCCAAGACGACGGGCAAGTGTTTATCTTTTCTAAATCATCTTTCTCTCTACAACGTGAAAACCCCAGCGGTTCCCAAAAGGGAAAAGCCTGCAAACTTCTGAGTGACTCTTTATATTTTAATTGGACTCAGTATTACCCCTAGACAACTATAGAGCTTATTTCTGATTGATTATTATTACACCGGTGTTTTAGATCGAGTTTTGACGATGTATATAATCTGAATGTTTTGTATTAACCATACGCTTATGCCCCTTTTTGAATAAAACGTTTGAAAATAGTAGCATCCGACTCAGCTGATCCCGCTATCTTTGCTGGTAAATTACCTGGTTACGGGGTTACGTAACAGAAGAGTGTGGTGAATCTATGAAATTTCTCTTCACAGGCGTCGGCGGAGAACTCATCACTCGGTGTATTTAAGGCAAAGGTTGATAGTTTCTTGATTGGTCAATGTGTGAAAATTATGGGGAGAAGGCAGGGGGATGTGGCTGAGAGGGCTAATAAATCAGCCACGATGGAATGGCCGAGCGGAGGTGATGGAGCAAATGACCTAATTCTTCTCCTATGTCTTATGGTCTAGTGATCTAATTGATTCTGGAAATGAATTATCTAACCGACTTTACTCGAGACACAGGCACGGGGAACTGGAATTGCAGACACTGTAAGGAAGGGTGTTGGTAGAAAACAGCAAGCTTGTGAAGTACTTTGGGAATGGGAAAGGTCCCTTATGCAGACCATAGCACAACAGGACAACAGTGAAAGCTGATCTACCTGAGTACGAAGTTAGTACAGCATTTACATTCCCATTTGACAAAATTAACAGTAAAGCTCCATTTTGATAACAGAAAGAATTCATGAAATAATAGTCTAGGCCCTGATGGTTGAATAAAATGTTTATGCACAGGTCTAACAGTCCAACAAATTCTCTATGACAACAACTGGTGTGCACTATAATGTCATGAGTGGAGTTCCTGAATCTTGGCGGTTGTCATTGTTCCAATATACTGTTACCTGCACTTTGATATCACTCTAGTACCATTTATTTAAGTACTACAGCACTAAATGACCATTCAGCCCATCTAGTCCTTACTGTACTATCATTTTGCCTGGTCCCACCGACCTGTACTGGACCATACCCCTGCTACACATGTAGTCATCTAAACATCTCATCAATGTTGAAATTGATCTTCCACTGGCAGCACATTCCACACACACACCACACTCCCAGTGAAACAGATCCTTTAAATTTTTCACATTTCACCCCTAAACTATCATCTCTAATATTGAATTTTTTGAGGATGTGACAAAGTGTATTGAAGTTAGAGCAGTGGATGGGTGTATTCAGAGAGTCAGAAGGCATGGGATGCAGGGAGACAAGGCTGTGTGGATACAGAATTGGCTTGTCTCCCAGAATTGACTTATAGAAGGCAGAGGGTGGGTGCAGACAGAGGGTATTCTGCCTCGAGGTCAGGGACATGTGGTGTTCTTCTGGGATCTGCGCTGGACCGTTGTTCTTTGCGATTTTTATAACAGTCAAATACACACAGAATACTGAAGGAACTCATCAGATCAGGCACCATCTATGGAGATGAATAATGAGTCAATGGTTCAAGGTTGAGACCCTTCTTGTAGACTGAAAAGGAAGGGGTCAGATGCGAAAATAAGAATGGCGTGCACAAGTGGGCAGGGATTAGGTGAGTTGAAATGTGAGTGTGTGGAGGAAGGGAAATGAAGTAAGAAGATGGGAGTTGATAGGGAGAAGAGATAAACATTTGAAGAAGGAATCTGAGAGGAGGAGTGCGGACAATTGCAGAACCGTAAGGAGGAGAGGTATCTGAGGAAGGTGCTGGAGATGTGAGGAGAAGACAGGAGGCGAAAGGAAAGCCAAACTGGAGGAGGGGTGAATTTTCTGTCAGTTGGGGAAATCAATATTCATGCTGTAATGCAGGCAGCCGGAGTATGATGTTGCTCCTCCAACCGGGGAGTAGGGTCATCGTGGCAGAAGGGTCGGCCATGGACAGGCATGTTGGAATGGGAATGGGGTGTGGAATTACAATGGGTAGCCAACAGGAGATGCTGTCCATCAGACCGCATGACATAGGAGCAGCGTTAGGCCATTCAGTCCATCAAGGCTGCTCCGCCAGTCCTTCATGGCTGATCCCAAATCCCAATCAACTAAAATACGCCTGCTTGCTTGTCATATCCTTCGAGGTCCTGACTAGTCTGGAAATATCAATTTCCGCTTGAAATGTGCCCATGGACTTGATCTCCACCACATTCCACAGATTCGTTACTTTGACTGAAAAGAAACAAATCTTCCTCCCCTCTGTTCTAAACGGTCTCCCCTCAATTTTGAAGCTCAGCCCTTTAGTTCGGGATACCCCCACCACAGGAAACATCTCTCCGCATCCACCACGTTTCAACATCTGGTACGTTTCAGTGAGATACCCTGAATTCTTCTAAATTCCAGCTGCCAAACGCTCCTCATACGTATATCCCTTAATCATCCCCGTGAACCCGGAATCATATGCCATGGTGAATATAGCAAAATTACTGAACAAAAATATTCCCAGTAGGTATCAGGTCTGGTCACTGCAGAGGAGACTGGAAAGAGTCCCTGTCCCCATCAATCTCACAGGTGAAGGGTCGCCTCTCCTGGGGGGTACTGTTTCTGACCTTGAATATTGGTGTGTGAGTAGGTGAATAGGCATTTGTAGCACTTGCTGAGACCTGACGTTGATTATAAGCAGAGTTTGGCCAAACATGTTGTTTTCTCTGGAGTTGTGGAGGCTGAAGGGAGATTTAACAAATCTTTGTACGATCACAGAGTTATAGAATAGACAACTGGCGTAGTTGTCCCAGGACTGAAATATCACAGACTAGCAGGCATGCATTTACACTGAGGGGAGTTAATCTGAACGGAAATATGCCGGGCAAGTTTTTGTTCACATAGTTTGGTGGGTGCATGAAATGCCCTTCCAGGGCTGATACTCGAGGCAAGTATGACAGAGGCGATAAAGTCCCTTTTAAATAGGTGTTTGAATGAGCAGGGAATGGACAAGTGAGGGTATTATATCAGCCAATGGCATTAGTTTAGTGGGGCATTAAATGATACTTTAATGATATGTTTCTGGACTGCATTGCTCAGTGTTCGATGTTGATCGGAATGTTGTTCCACCCGGGGACTGGAATCAGCAAATCCGGCTGATTATATCAGTTCTTGTGAAATCTTCATCACCATCCACACCCTCATAGCAATAAATCAAACCTACATACTTTCTTGACAGTTCCACGCAAATTTATTATCAAAACCCGCATACATTACCACATACCTCATGGGCAGATTCCATTTCTTGTAGCTGCTTAGAAGAAAAATAAACACAACAGAATTTAATAAACACTACGCAGGGAGAGTCAAAGATGGAGAAACAACCAAAGTACAGGGAAAATAAATTTGCAAATACAAAATATATGACAATGAAATTGAGTTGTAAATTCCTTGAATGTGAGTCTGTAGGATGTGGAACGAGTTGAGATTTGTTGGTGATTTAAGTTAGCCACAGTGGTTCAGGACCCTGATGGTTGTAGGGGAACAATTGGTCCTGAACCTGGTGGCGTCGGACCATAAGGGTCCAGTATCCCTCTCCCAGATGTAGTGGCGAGAAGAGGGCATGTCCTGAATAGTGGGCGTCTTTTGTCAGTGTTCCGTGGGAATGTATACAATGGTGTGGACGGGTTTGTCTGTGATGGACTGGGCTGTATCCACCCCTTTCTCTACACTTTCCCTTCACTAGATTGCTTTAGTAAACATGACAGGAGGCCGTCCAGGAATACAATACCTCCCATCTGCGATAGTTAGTCATAGATATTCATACTGACCTGTCGGGGTATTAAAAGCTGTCTTCCACGCATCCCCTTTATGAATGCAAATTCAGTCAGAAGGGTTCCTCAGGTTCCGTTTTGTGACAATCGTTGGAATAGTCCTGGTAAATTTCCCGGGATCATCATAGGTCAAAAACTTGGGAATGTCAGGGGCAGACTCGGAAACAGGGATTACAGTCTCAGGAACTCGGTGAGCTTCTGGGAGTCAGCCCAGGATGCTGCCATTGGACCATAACAGGACCATGCTATGAAAACCACGGATACCGTCAGGTGAGATTGTCCTCGGGGGAAGAGAAAAGGTGAAATCTCTCAATAACCTCAGGGTCCATCAAACATGACACACGTTTCCTGGCTCAAGTGGTCTCTTGTCAAGAGCAGAGGCTCTCAATGGATAGTCGAACTTAAAGGTTGGTACTCCTACTGGTTGGGACACCCGCAGATCTAAAAAAATCCTGTGGAAACAAAGTCTATAAACGGCCGGAAGGGCCAGTTCCTTGGTTCCAAGGCCAGGTTCCCGAAAGACTGTGGGATGAGGAGGTATCTTCGAGACCGTCACTGAACTCCCTTCACCAACTGTTATGAAGGATGAACAACTCTGATGGGCAGAAGGGTATAGAGTTGCCCATGTTTCCCCCACCTGGGAGAATCACAAACTGTTACTGTTACCACGCTGCTAATGAGAGAGAAAGAGAGACAAAGGGAAAACATACTGGGACTGGAACATCTGCTTCAGATAAGGGAGAGATAACACTGGGAGAGAGAGACTTGTTGACCCACCATATTATGACTCCTGAAAGACTTATGGCTCCGGAGAGGGCTGTTTACTTGGTACCATTCTGTTCATTAAAATTCCTCAGTGGACAGCCAGAGTGGGGTGGTTTGATGGACTAAACCATTCAAAACTGATTGACACCTGAGACCCTGTGAGTGGGGATAAAAGAGATATCTGGGGAGACACTCCTCAGACACACCAGGAGGCACACTAGTGAGCACTGCTTGAGTGTTGGAACCCACGAGAAGGTGTGGGGCATCGGGGACCGAACAAAGGATCGGTCAGTTTAACTCACAGTGTTATAGCAGGGCCGGTGGGGGATTGTGTGCGTGTCCGCCCTCGCCTGGGTGACGAGTCCACCACAGAAGAACGGTCTAGCTGAAGGACAGAGGGGTCACACCTGAATGGCCACAACACATCGACGGATCAAGAACGTAAAGGAAGGTTTGCCTGACTGTAGCTGTCACTGCTTGCTCGCTCTCTCTCCAACGATTAAAACACAAGAACCAACAACTACCTCAGCACGTATGAACTGAGCAACTTTATATTCACATATGACAATTCATTATCCCCTAGACATCGATAGAGCTTGTTTATTATTGATTATTATTATACCCACACTTTTAGGTTTAGTATTGCTAACGTGTATTATCTATATATTTGCATTGTTGATATTGATTTGTATATTTTACTAATAAACACTGTTTGAAAATAGTACCACCAGACTCCAACGGATTCTTCTATCTTTGCTGGTAAGACACCCAGTTACGGGGTACGTAACACAACCAGTACACCTTTGGACTGTGGGAGGAGATCGGAGCAACCGGAGGAACCCACACGGACACAAGGAGAATGTACAAACCCATTAAAGGCAGCGTCCTATCTGAAACCCTGTACTGTATGGACCCGGTACTGTAAAGCATTGTCACCACTACGCTACCGTGCCGTCTCGTAAACCGGAGTACGGTCGAATGGCAATTACACTTCAAGATGAACTTGAGGATCATCGACTGTAGCCGCCATCACTCGGAAAGGGGTCTGCTTCCACTGTGTCCATTCTGCCCCTGAATCACTCCGTCTACTCACACTCACGTCCCGGTGGGGTTTTGTACCGCTCGGTAAAATCGGGAAACATTCTTCTAAACGACACGAAGAATCTGGAGCTAATTGTTTTAGTTGTTTTTGTTTGTAAATAATGAATCTCTGTTGGAGTGTGTTTAATGTTAATGTACTGTTCACTTGCTGAGACAGGGGGTCCTGAAACAAAATCAATATTAAGATTCCGCCTCACCAGCACCCGATCCAATTGTATTTCCAAACCCGAACCACTTACATACCTCGAGCGGAATAAACCAACACACAGGCCGGTATCCGAGCAACAGTAAGGACTTGCAGCCGAAGCAGACAAACAGGTTTGGTAAAACAATGCCGAGACCTGTTGTGGGTTGGGCAGAACATTCCGCGGGGGGGGAGGTGGGGTGGGGAGACAGAGAATCTCATGTTTACACGGAGCCCACCTGAGGGGGGGTTTGGGCAGAACACTCCTGGAGGTGGGGGAGCCACAGAAGCTCATTTTTACACGGAGCCCACCTGAGGGGGGGGGGTTGGGCAGAACACTCCGGGAGGGGGGAGGGGAGGCACAGAATCTCATGTTTACACGGAGCCCACCTGAGGGGGGGGGGGTTGGGCAGAACACTCCGGGTGGGGGAGGGGGACACAGAATCATATGTTTACACGGAGCCCACCTGAGGGGGGGGTTTGTCCGAACACTCGGGGGGGGGGGGTGGCACAGAATCACATGTTTACACGGAGCCCACCTGAGGGGGGGTTTGGGCAGAACACTCCTGGAGGTGGGGGAGCCACAGAAGCTCATTTTTACACGGAGCCCACCTGAGGGGGGGGGGGGTTGGGCAGAACACTCCGGGAGGGGGGAGGGGAGGCACAGAATCTCATGTTTACACGGAGCCCACCTGAGGGGGGGTTGGGCAGAACACTCCGGGTGGGGGAGGGGGACACAGAATCATATGTTTACACGGAGCCCACCTGAGGGGGGGTTTGTCCGAACACTCGGGGGGGGGGGGGGTGGCACAGAATCACATGTTTACACGGAGCCCACCTGAGGGGCGAAAAGCAGATTTCCGTGACAGTTTGTAACTGTGGGGCTCTCCCAGTCCACGAGTAATAACCCCATACTGAACATACACGTAACTTTAAACATTAAAATGGGGTTAACGAGGTGGAAGATCCCAATAAAAACACGTGGGATTCCTGGATAATGAGGACGTGAGCCAATTCAAAGTGGCAGGATGAAGGGATACCGTTTATCCACCAGGAGGTCACAAACATGGGTGATATTTTCCCGCTGCTGCATCATCACATCCTTACCATGAAGCTGGTGGTGTGTTTCAGAATGCGTATGGTGTGCTGGCCATCAGTCGTGGCATTTATCTCAAGAACCATGTTGCAGCTCTCCAAAAGTCTAGTTAGACAACACTGAGAATTTTGTGTCGGGTCTCGTCTCCTCCTGATAGGAAAGACGTGGATGTCTTTCGAGAGGCATAGGAATTTTACCAGGGCATGCTTAGTTTTTGCTGTGTGCTGGTGTCCGGCTGAATCACGACAAGCTGGATCTTGAACCTGAAGCGGTCGGGGAAAGGCTGCTGGAATGTAAACATCCCTCACTGTAAACCAGCCAGCTCTACATTAACCCTCCTCTTCCCGCGGCAGATTACTACACTTCTGAATGTGAAGACATTTGAGGATTCTGTACAAAACCGGGCCCCAATGGTTACGCTGTGGATAAAATCTTCTGGAATGATGAGCTGGATTGTTGTTACCTGTGAGACTGGCCACACTCAGGGTGGAAGGCTGATCATCAGCAGACATCCTACCATTGTGATGTAGGAGCCAGACAACATGTTTAAATAACAAAAACACAAAGTAAAAATCAAATTAAAATATATCTGAATCGGTGCTGCATGTCGCTTACTGGTTCATATCCGCTTTACCTTGGGAAAATCACTGTGAGAGGGCAGAAATGCGGGATCCACTGTCAGAGAGCCGCTGCTGACCGTGGTGAAAATAGAATCATAGAACCGAAACGGACCATTCGGCCCATCTAACTGGTGCCGAACTACCATGGTGCCTAGACCCATCGACCCGAAACCCCTCTCATCCATGTACCTATCCAAATTAATCTTAAATGTTGAAATCAAATCCGTTTCCACCACTTGCGCTGGCAGCTCGTTCCACACTCTCACTACCTGAGTGAAGTTTCCACATCTCACCTTCCCGTTAAGCATTTCGACAAAAAATGGCTGAAATCACTTCTCATCTTTATACAAGAGCTCTTGCATAAACAGAATTATCTATCTGTATCCAGTATACAAACGACATTTACACATTTACCCATCCCCATCACCAGAGACATTAAATATTCCACCGTGTATGTTGGGAACCGCACCACAAAGCCAACCCGAGCGTTTCCCCTCTGTTTAAAACCCTTTTATGAACACATTGAATTAAGTACATTCAGCCGTCCAGTGCCCAGCTAAGTTTTCATCCGAAAGGTTTCCCTCAGCCCCGGATCCACTACTGCTAACAGAGACAGGGACTGTTGGCTGTAACACAAAGTAGCTTGAAGCTGCATCCGGGGTCGGGGGATGGAAGGGAATGTTGTCTGTCTCTCCAGGGTCCGACTTTCTGCTGCTGAGACTCCCCGTTTGGCCGAAAGGGACAGGTAGTACGGAAGAGGCCGGACAGGCTGCAATATCGGTTCTCACCCACTTTCAGTCTCCGGGGTGGTTCTGTGGAAGGAAGACGGTTCTTCCCTCTCCCAGGGCGGTGGAAACGGCTGGGCTGGGAGCTGCCCTAAGAGCAGGAGGATGATGGAAGCTTTTTCAGGCGGGAGGTGGTAATGAGTGCCGAGAAGTGGCCAACGGTGGTGGACGACTGTTCTTTCTCTATGGCGTCTCGGAGATGATTGTCCAACCTGGTGGCTAGGGAGAACAGAGAATCCAGGCTGTCAGTGTCGTCTCTCGCCGCCAACTCGTCTTTCACCAGGTCGCTGATGCCATTCCGAAACACCCCTTTGAGTGGCTCATCATTCCCCCGCGAGTCCGCCGCTAACGTCTGGAACTCCACGGAATATTCGGCAGCACCGCGGGAGCCCTGGCGGAGAGTGAGTAGACGCGTGGTGGCATCTTTACCACGGACGGGGTGGTCAAAGATCTTTCTCATTTCCGTGATAAAGGTGGCGAAAGAAGGGCCGAGATGAGGATGGTTATCCCAAACAGCTGTGGCCCACGCTAAAGCACTTTCCCGAAACAAACCCATGATATAAGCAAACTTTGACTTACCTGTGGGCAACGTGGACGACTTCTGTTCAAGCACCAAGGAGCACTGAAGAAGGAAACCCCGGCACTTCCCCAAATCTCCAGCGTGGTGCTCCGGTTGAGGTACATGATGCTCTCTTGGCGGGGGTGTTGCTGACTTGTAGGGGGTTGCCGCTACAGACTGTCTGGGCTGTCACCGATCTGCGTGACGTGAGCAGACAGGGAACTCCAGGAGGAGTTGTTCGTGCTGTCCCGGTAGGGAAGCCTTGCTGGCAAGGGCTTGTTGAAGGGTATTTGTGTCCGCTGGATCCATAGTGTTGCAAGGAATGAGGCGAACCCAAACGCAAGACACAGGCCCGGAGATTAAGTTAGGATGCAGACGAGGGCGTGAGCCTTGAACGGGAAACAGGAGGAAGTGCAGGGAAGCAGGAAGAACTGATCGTGACATGGAGCGTAGAAGGGGAAGCAGGAGACAAAACTTCTTAGCATGGAGACACGGAGTTACACAGGTAAATCTCAGTACTGAAGCAGAACTTAGGAAACATCTTGACACAGAGAGACTGAACTTCACAGTTAAATCTCGGTACTGGAGCAAAACTTAAAACAGGCAAGCATAAGCGGCCGGGAAGCGTTAATTACCACACAGTCAAAACTAACGATCTGGCAACTGGTGATTGCAAAGCCTGGGTTCTTATGCTATAGTCTTGATGAAAACCAGGTGTGCCGCCATTAAAGGAAATTAGGAGAAAATGGGGAATTAACGGTCGGAACAGGGACACAATCAAAGAGAACTAGGAGGCAATGGCGAATTAGCGGTCGACCGTAACAGGAGGCAGATGCTATAGAGGCTATTAGATACCACATGAGGGTGAGGAGAATGGAGGGATGTGGACCTTGTGCAGGTAGAAGGGATTACGTAGTTCAGTAAGGCATGAATTGACTAGCTCATGTGCAAGTACAGCAGGTAAACTTGATAAAGATTTCCAGTCAGAGAACAGGCAGAGACGTCAATGGATATATGTTGTCATCACAGTTCTCTCAGTAAAGATACTTTATTGCTGAATAAAATGATGTTTGTGATGTTTATAACGGATGTGGTGAATTGTACTGCTCAGCCATCTCATCCTACTGAGGAAATTAAAATTATCGTGAAAGCTGCAGTAAGGGTATCTTGGTGTAACCGTTGTTCTGTGGGAAGCTGTAAATGAACCTCTGATGGGTGGGGTATCTGTATCACAGTCTACTTGTGAAGGTACACAATGGGATTAAATATAATGCTGCGGAATGCGAGAAAACTGATTTCTCATGGTCAAAACTTAACGAAGTTTATTTCTGATCTGTCAGATTCCCCCGATGTTATATAGATTCAGGAAACCTTCTTAATTCCTCATTTAAATCTGTTTTTTTCTTCTGTGGAGGGTTATATTGTTATTAGGTGTGACAGGTTAGTTGGTAGAGGCGTGGTGTTTCCAGTTTTAGAAGGAAATGAACAGTGTATAGAGTTGTGAATGTGAGTGAAGTATATGTAGTTCTCGCTCACTAAGGGTTGTATGGTGTGGGGATTTTAATGCACATAGTTCATTGTGGGGTTGTTTGCCTAATGATGGTCATGGTTTGATTGTGGAAGAGTTTTTCAGCTTGTGTGTCTGAATGGGCACAAGGTTTAATGCTCATAGTAATTCTGGAACAGCTACAGAATGTTGAGGGAGATGTGTGTTATTGAGGTGAAAAGGGGTATGTCGTGTTATTCAGCAAACTGCATTGGAAGTGATTCTCATTGCAAACGGAATTAATAGGAGAAAAGTTGTGCTATGGTGGGGATTGAGGAGCGTGCAGAGGCGATTAGGTAGAGAAATAAAGCGTTTAGGACCGTTAAGAACTATCAGTCTTCGTGTGACCTTATTATGTATAAAAGGGCACAGACTGTTCTGAGGGGAGTGGTGAAAATTGTGAAAAGAGTTTTTCTGGAGGTCATATTGTGATAATATTGGAAGGGATTGGCAGGTCAGACCTCTCCAGGAAAGGATGACATGTAATTGTATGATCAGATATATGACTGACATCTCTCTTGACATAATATTAAAATTTCTGAATTCTATTTGGAAAACTGTTGTAGTAGTGCCTCTTCTAAAGCCTAGGAACTCCCGCTTGATCCTCCTGGTTATGTGCCTATATCATTAAGGTCTCATTTATGTAAACTGAAGGAACGTCTGGTAATCGAGTATTTGAATAATATTTTCGATAAAAGAGGTGATTTCACGTTTTATCAGAGGGAATTTCGGAAGTGTAGAATGACATTGGATTCTGTTTTATGGTTGGAAGATGATATTAGGAATACACAGTTGAATATACATTTTGTTTTTTAAATTGAAAAGGCATATGGTATTTATGGAAGAACTGACTTTTGATGTAATGACGATTGGGGATGGGAATTGTATATTTTTTTCTGAGTTTTATAACTCAGACGTCTTGTGTCAGGTTTGGGTGGGCAAGATATATTTGGGCTTCTATCAGATTGAGATTGGACTCTCACAAGGCAGTATCAATTTTACTGTATCCAGGATGCAATTAGCAATTAATAAGATTGAACATCAGCAAATAGATGGGATTTAGGTTTCCAGTCTCTAAAAGACAAGTTATGTAATTTACAGACATGATTAGTAAACCTGCACTTGAATTGAAATTATATGATCAAACTCTTGAGGACGTGTCAGTGCTAAGATTTCTAGGCTTGTGCATGGATAATAAACTGCCACGGAAGCACCATATCAGTAAAATAATTAATAAATATAAAGGGGCAATAAATATTCTCAGGTGTCTATGTGTGGATTTTGGGGTGCTGCAGGGTTTTTTTTTTATCGTTGACCAGTTATATTTGTTTATTAAGATCTGTTCTTGATTATGGTTGTGTGGCTTATAGATCAGCGTTATCTTCAACATTAATCTGTTTGGATGCGATGCAAGCGCAGGCTTTAAGGTTGCAGTAAGGTCGTCCTATGTTTCGAATTTACTAGTTGAAATGGGACAAGTACAATTGCGGAGAATGCAGTTTATGTTGACATATTGGATTCATTTGGGGGACAAAGAAATGATCATCGTTTGAAAGTTTTGTTAGAGGAGTATCGGGAACGTCACAATAAGAGTGCTTTTAGGTTTAGGTTTAGGTAGCTGGGATTTTATCACGCTGTGAAGATGGGAATGTTGGATTATGCAATATGCCCCACTATCACATGCTCTGAAACACACCCTAGTTCTGTCTGTGACGAGTAGACTTTAGGTATAATATTCTAATAAGTCCCACGAATTCCGTTACGTCTGAGAGTCTCTTGGTTCATTAGTGTATTTAGGAAAATTATCATGATGGTTTAACCAGTGTTGCAGAGGAATTAAAGGATAACTTAACTGGGATGCGGGTGTGGCTGTTTTTGTGCCTGAATTACAGGTAACGATAAAGAAACAACTGATCAGCCATTTATCAATACATTCAGCAGAATTACTTATCATTATTTTCGGCTTAGAGTGGGTGGAAGATTTTTGTTGATTTAAAGTTTTAATTTGTTCAGATTATTTTTCGGTTTGCGTGAGTCTCAAAACAGGTCATTCTAGCAGTTGGTCAGATTTACTGTAAGAAACTCATCAAATTATCTCAGGTTCCAGGTAATATTTTATAATCGTCGTCTTAGAGGACCCTGTAGACAGAGCAGATCAGTGAAGTGGGTGACTGTTTAGTTACAAAACCTGTTCAAAGTTTATCTGCAGATAGCGATTCCACTTAGCAAATCAGAAGCTAAGGGATTGTAATGTTGACAATCAGGCTCTTATGGTAAGACAGGTGCGATAATGGGCACATGGGGAGACACGTTTACAGAATACTTGGGAGAAGGGGGGGTAAAACATAAAACGGAAGGAATAATATTGACACGACTTAGAATTGGCCATTCTGTGCTAAATTATTCCTCATGCTGTGTTGGAAAACATAATTCTGGGTCGTGCAGTTTTTTGTCGTTATGAAACAGTGCAACACAGACTATATCAGGGTGAAGCACATCAGGTAGAAATAAATCAAATACAGGCTTCATTGCAGTCTTTGTGGGTTGATTGCTTTCATTTAAAAAACGTTCTCAATGTAAACGAGTGTATGACTTGAATTTAATTCACGGACTTGTGTTTCATTACATACAATCTATCCGGCTTTTGGGGTAATATAGCTTTCATTAGAAAAAGAAGAAGCCGTCAGGGATTTCTTTCCTAATTCTCTGCACCGCACTCCAGTCCAGTTCATGGCGTGAATACGCATTTAATGTGGAGTGCCCACAGCCATTGGTCCAAACACCACAGAATTTCTGCACGTTATCCAGTTGTTCAAGGGGAAGGCTTCGACTGGTGAGGTTGACATTGGATTAGAAAACCAGCATCAGAGTAGACGCCTCAGTCTTGTGGGAATATCGGAGTCTGAGGTGGGTTGGATGGGAACGGGAGTAGATGGACAAACGCACAGACCAACGTGCGGCATTTTGTGGAAGATCTTTAACTGTCATCTGGCGAGCACAATGAGGTGTTGAGTCTCCAGGACGGTGCTTTGCATCCCCCCCCCCATATATACACACACACACACACACACACACACACACACACACACACACACACACACACACACACACACACACACACACACACACACACACACACACACACACACACACACACACACACACACACACACACACACACACACACACACTCCGGACTGCCTTGTCGATGGGACAATCCGCCCGGGAATAACACCTGTGAGATCAGACAGTGAATCTGAGGAACTGAGATCCCGGGCCGGAGACATGTGGCTTGTGCTTAGGACGCGGCTTTATTAATGAACTGAAGCACCGAGGTGACCGGATATTTCACCGCGCTCATCACCTGCTCCCTGAATTTCGACTGAGTCACCGCGTAAATAAATGTGTTGGTGCAGCAGCTGAAATTCATTAGCAATTTCCCGACCTGTTGGAAGATCCGTTCAGAATCATTGAAATTAAACCCTTTCCCTCTGATCTGATAATATACGAAATTTAAAGCGATCGGCATCCACAGGAGTATGAAACTGCCGGAGAGGGTGAAGAGTAAAACCACAGACCTCCTCCTGCTCTCCATCTCCGGGTCACTGCGGTTCTCCCCCTTGCTCTGACCCTTCAGCCCCTTACGGACCCGACTGGCCGCTAAAATGTGTCTGACTGTCAGAGCGTTGAGCAGCAGGATCACAGCGAAAGGGAGGAACGGAGTTAAAACCGTATCAAGCCAGTCATAAACTATCCACCCGGGGTCAGTGAAAATATTGTCTTTGATCACACAGAACCACGGTACATTGTCAATGATCACTACGGGTTTGGTTATGAAATAGCGGATAAAGTTTTTCAGACAAAACAGTAAACCAGTTATTGTTAGAACCACAGCCGCTGTTTTCCCGGTGCAATATTTTGTTTTCATCTTCGGGCAGCAAATGGCGACAAACCGATCAAAGGTGAAAGTGACGGTGAACCAGACAGAACAGCGTGTAGCTGCGAACGTCAGTGCATAGATAACCGTGCACACCGGGGTGATGCTCAGAAAACTCCACGGGAAATAATACCTATTGATCCGAAACAACATGACCTCGGTGACAATGGTCAGTAGATCGGCCGCTGCCATGGCCACCAGGTAGCGAGTGGTGCAGGTAGAGAGGCCGCACATTCCCCGGGACAGGATCACAATCGCCACTAAATTCACTGGAGAGAATGAGAGAGGGAGAGAGAGAGTGAGATAAAGAGAGTACAAGAGCGTGGGAGAAAGATAGAAGGAGAAAAATACACTGTGCACTACTGAACACATTCTCCAGGAATTAACACGGGATCGGGTTTCAGGTGTGCTGGAATCTGTGAACGGCTACTAATCTAACGTCAGGCATGGGTCACACTGACTCTGACCTGCCTTCTTCAGTGTGGAGATAAGGCAATGTGTGGGCAATCTTCGGGAATAAAAACGAGCTGCCTGAACAACAACGATCAGTGCTGATCTCGATTCCACTCGCTGATGGAGCCGATTTCACTGATTTAACCGTGACTGACCAGACCTCTGGAAACTCGGCGTCGGTTGGGGTCGAGACGGGATACAGAGGTGAGCAACACACACAAAACACTGGAGGAGCTCAGAATCCACGGAATTGTACAAAACTCGCGATTTGGGCCGAGACCCTTCTTCAGAACGAAGAGGTGTCCCAATTTGCGAAGGGTCTCAGGGGCAAAGCGAGGATAACTTAGTAACCTGAGGCTGAGTGGCTCCGTTGATGGATTAATTCCGCAGAACAGTTCACTTCGATAACACACGGCAGGAGATCCGTGGGCACTGGTTCAGGTGATCAGACACAATTGGTGATCAACAGGCAAAGGAATTCGACTGTGACTGACCCCACGGGGAGACTTGAAACATAGACCAAGGGTCCACTCTGATACATAACTCACATCTAGTGACCTTTACAATGTAAACCCTTGCCAGTCACATCTTCCCGGAGAGCTGCCTGTCCCCGGCACTGGGACAAATCTGGACAAGGTGTCATTCAAGGCAAGAAAAACGTCTGAGTCGATCCCATAAGTTAGAGGAGAGACAGAGGTTTAGTTCCGTTTGTCATTAAAGATAAAAAATCGGAATGTTAAATTGACAGTTTCCATATCTCAGAAGGACATTTGTACAAAGATCATCAATTTGAAAGCTTGTCAAATGATCATAAACAGATTCACGTGGTTAACACACAAAAATAGCAAACATGAATTGCTCTGCTCACTCACCAGGAACTCCAATGACGGCAATGAACACGTACAATATTTTCTCCACACTCTCGTACCTATCCCACATTGCAGACATTTTAACTGTCCATTTCCATTGTGCTACAGACGATCTCTTGGAATGAAATTTTGAGGCAGCACATGCCCGGGGATTTTAATACCATTCAGCGACTCCACGGGGACATATTTCAACAGATTTAAAAATAAAGGTTTCTACACTATTTACAAACCGATTACGTCAGACAGGTACAATCCCCGCGGTGACAGATTGTGGTTAAATTAATGAATTCATAACTTGATCATTTGCGGGTGTTATTTTGTCCCAACAAAGGTGACTGCACCTTCCGCGTTGACTGATCAAATAAACGTGCTTCATTATGTGAATATGTACTTCAAAGGAACCATTGGTCAGACACAGACTATTGAAGTAAATTATGTGGTTGTATTTTGTGAAATTGTATTGAATCACCTACTGCTGCCATTCTCCTCCAGAGTATAAACTCTTAATGTAGTTTGTGTTTTGCGGACTCTACCGAGGGTGTTCCCAAGAAAGTGTCTGTGGTGATGAATAAACACTTACATATCCGCAATACCCACCCCAAACGTCCTCAGTGACTTTGTCACAATCAGAACATTTAGGGGCTCGTCCTGGACCCACCCCCAATGCTAACACGTGACTATCAAACTCAGCAGTCATGAGTGAGGGCGTACGTTTTAATCATATCACCCCGGATGTGTCAAAGAACACGACTGAGAGCGGGAGAGGTCATCTGTGTCTGTAGGTTGTATTTGGGAGAAGGAGGGGGGTATTTGGGAGAAGGCGAGAGGCAGGCGAAGCGTTGGGCAGAAAGAGACAATAAAGGATATTCAAAGTTCATATTGCATTTATTATTAAAGTCTGTATAAACGGGAACAACTCCAAATCCACCGGCTCCCCCAAGTCAGCGTTTACCCCCGAATCCGCCAACACAACCAACTCAGCACATATCTTCAAATCGTTGTGCACCCACAAATCTATGCTCACGGGAAAACCCGCATTCAACTGTCAAATCAGTGTGCACCCCCAAAGCAACCTACACCCCAAAATCCCTGTACACTCACACAGTCGCTGTCATATCCCTAAATATGTGAACATCCGCAAAATAACATCCGTCACCAAATCCGTCTGCACCACAGATTCACCGAGTAACCTCGAAATCTGCGCATATCCCCAAATCCGGGTGAGCGCTAAATCCGTGCATGCATGTACATATTAGACCAGCTTAAAGCAGGCATCATTTCAAACACATCGCAAAATAATAACTGATATTGCTACAAATCTGGGCACCTCCCCAACTTCACCCTCACCCCCGCAGCAGAGTGTACCCCCAAACCCCGAACACCCCCTTATTCGTTGACAAACCCGTAAGTCTGCCTTGATTCGCAAATCCTTGTGCACCCCCATATTCTCCAAAACATCCCTAAATCAGCGCAATCCTGCAATCTGTTTGCACCCACAAATCCCTGCGCATCCGAACCTGCCCACTCCCTCAAATCCGCCGACATACCCTGATCTGTGTGTACCCCAGACCCGCTGAATCTCCCACATGCACATTGTCGTGGGCAAAGTACTGGAGAGTTTAACATCGGTAGCTGAGCGAAGGGCCCTGAGTAGGCTACGGTCAATTATGGATAACTCTGAACATCCTCTACATAGCACCATCCAGAGACAGAGAAGCAGTTTCAGCGACAGGTTACTATCGATGCAATGCTCCTCAGACAGGATGAAGAGGTCAATACTCCCCAATGCCATTAGGCTTTACAATTCTACCGCCAGGACTTAAGAACTTTTTAAAAGCTATTATTAATGCTTTTTGAGATAGTGATTTAGATGCATATCATATTTTTTACTGAGTTAAGTATTGTATGTAATTAGTTTTGCTACAACAAGTGTATGGGACATTGGAAAAAAGTTGAATTTCCCCATGGGGATGAATAAAGTATCTATCTATCTATCTATCTATCTATCTATCTATCTATCTATCTATCTATCTATCTATCTATCTATCTATCTATCTATCTATTATCTCAGAGGAAGAATCATTTCAAGCAGTTATGAAAGTATCTGTCTCCACCTTAAAAAAAAATAGCAAGAACAAATTTCAGATTGCATATATTATTAAAATATGTTTGTATGAAACAACCTTTAAGATTCGACATACCTCAAAATCCACCGTGAGCACTCCCAAATCTGTGCATACACGCAAATCCATATGCAACCTCCAACTTAGTGTTCACGCCCAAATCTGCGGGCATTCCCAAATCTATGCGCAACGCCAAACCTGCCAACACTCCGAAATACAGCGACATACCCAGATCCGTGCGCACCACAAACCCACGGAGTCCACCACAGGCATATTAGACTATCCCAGAGCAGACAGCACTAGCTGTTTGTCGAGACAGTGCGGCTACTGAGAAGACCCGGATAGTGCGCAAGAAATCCTTCAGGACAAGAGACGAGAGTGTGAACAGTGGTTCAGGGAACAATGTAGCATTGCATTGTTTGTAAGGGATATGGGTTTAATTCTGAATAGGAGAGAGCTCGGACAGTCTCTACTCAATGTATTCGAGGAGATTTGATAAGAAATGAAAGAATGAGAGTATGAGGAGCGTTTGATTGTCCGGCCTTGAATTCGTTGAGTTTAAAACAAAACAAAGGGAGAAATCATATTGAAACTGATCGAATATCGAATGCACATCGAACACGGTGGAGACCCGGGGAGGCAGGTGTGTGTGTGTGTGTGTGTGTGTGTGTGTGTGTGTGTGTGTGTGTGTGTGTGTGTGTGTGTGTGTGTGTGTGTGTGTGTGTGTGTGTGTGTGTGTGTGTGTGATCGCCTCACATAGACCATGGATGTCAGTACCTGTACAATGTTATCCCCAACCAGAAGGCCTTAAAGCACACTTCTCTCTTTCCGACAATGGACACAACTAATTCCCTTTTCATCTACACTTTATTTGGAGACAGAGAGCACTGTAACAAAGATACAAGCACCTTTTCCCATTTTGTATTTACAGAATTGTCATTCTGCCGAGTTCCAAAACAGGATCTGGAAGACAGCCCTCAATACCCCTTCCGTCCATGTACTTATCCAAACCTCTCTTCAATGAAATCCATAAATTCCACTGACATGTCTTCCCACACCCTCACCGCCTACTGTGTGAAGAAAGTCCCACTGAGGTGCATGTAAAAGTTTGGGCACCCAGGTTAAAATTTCTGTTGCTGTGAATAGCTAAGCGAGTAAATGATAACCTGATTTCCAAAAGGCATAAATTTAAAGATGACACATTTCGGCAAGATTACTTTTTTTTTAATTTCCGCCTTTTAGAGTTTCAAAATAACAAGAAAGAAAAAGGGCCCGAATCAAAGGTTTAGGCACCCTCCGTGGTTCGAAGCAGCCCCTTTGGCAAGAGTCACAGCTTGGAAACGGTTTCTGTAGCCAGCTAATAGTCTTTCAATTCTTCTTTGGGGGCTGTGGTCCATCCTTCCTTTAAAAACCGTTCTAGTTCTGTGAGATTCTTGGACCATCTTGCATGCACTGCTCTTTTGAGGGCTATCCACACATTTTGGATGATGTTTAGGTCGTGGGACTCTGAGGGCCATAGCAAAACCTTCACCTTGCGCCTCTTGAGGTGGTCAATTGTGGATTTTGAGGTGTGTTTAGGATCATTATCCTGTTGTAGGAGCCATCCTCTTTTCACCTTCAGCTTTTTTACAGACTGTGTGATGTTTCCTTCCGGAATTTGCTGGTATTGAATTGAATTCATTCTTACCTCTAACAATGAAATGTTCCCCGTGCTACAGGCTGCAATACAAGCCCAAAGCATGATCGATCCACTCTCGTGCTTAACAGTTAGAGAGGTGTTCTCTTTAAAATTCTGCACCTTTTTTTCTCCAAGCATACCTTTGCTCATTGCGGCCAATACGTTTTACATTTAACTTCATCAGTGCACAGGAGTTGTTTGCAAACTGCATCAGGCTTGCTTAGATGTTCCTTTGCAAATTTCTGACGCTGAGTTTTGTGGTGAGGGCACAGGGAATGTTTTCCTCTGATGACTCTTCCATGAAGGTCATATTCGTGCAGGTGTCGCTGCACAGTAGAACAGTGAACCACCACTCCAGAGTCTGTTAAACCTTCCTGAAGGTTATTTTGCTGTCAAACGTGAGTTTGGCTTTGCCTTTCTAGCAATCCTACGAGTAGTTCTCTCGGAAAGTTTTCTTGGTCTTCCAGACCTCAACTTCACCTCCACCGTTCCTGTTAACAGCCATGTCTTAATTACATTACGAACTGAAGAAACGGCTACCTGAAAACGCTTTGCAATCTTCTTATAGCCTTCTGCTGCTTTGTGGACATAATTTATTTTAATTTTCAGAATGCTAAGCAGCTGCTTAGAGAAGCCCATGGTGCTGATTGTTGGGAGTCTTGTGAAAAGTACACTAATCTTTCTTAAAATGTTGAAAAGAACGCGTCATCTTAAACTTTCTGACTTCTGGAGATCAGTTCATCTTTTACACGCTTATCTATTCACAGTAACCAAATCTACGTGCACCCGTTGAAAGAGCAAAGTACAGAGGTTATAAAAGTATCGGAAATTAAAACACATCACAACACCAAATCCGCAGTCTCCAAAAACTCTGTGAGAACACCGAAATCCGTGCGCATCCCCATAAAGCCCTAAATAAATGAGCACACAACTAAATCTGTGCCAGCCCCAAATCAGTGCGCACCCCAAACACCTGACACACCCAAATGCATAATAGCTTATCTCAGAGCAAGAATCATTTCAAGCAGTTTAGAAAATGGCCGTATCAACATTAAAAACCTTACATCCGTGTGTACTCCGACAGCACAACCCTAAATCTACGTGCACCCCCAAATCCAAATCCCCCCACCCAAAGCAGTGTGCACTCCACAGTTGCCGACAAACCGCTAAATCTGGTCCCCAAATAAGTGCGCCCCCACATGTTCGAGAATACAGCCATGAATTTGTGCGCATCCCTAAACGCGTGCGCGCCACCAAGGACCACGATCACGCGCATATCCGTCGTTCCAAATCAGTGCGCACAGCAGACCTGCTGACATCCCCATACCTGCATGAGATTATCTCAGAACAAAAATCGAGCCACACATTGAAAATCTGCCTTGACATTAAAAATCCCAAACCAGTCCAAAATTTGTGTGGAGATCTTGATGTGTTGACGCAGCCCATCACGTGCTGTCACGTATGCTCCCCAATATTTGAGAGCGGACATTTGCAGAGAATGGAGCCACTTGTTCTGTTGTGTATGGATTTCCTATCAGTAGAGCCTGGTTCTAGCAATACGGCGATCTTGGTTATTACTGAACACTACACCGGATGTGCTCAAACCTTCCATACAAAGCATCAGAGGACATCGACCGTGGCCAAAGTGTTATGCTCATTCTGGCCTCCCCAGACAGATACGTGGGGATCAGGCCCAATTAAGGAGGTAAATGTAAGGTGGGGAATTGCCCGACGGGACAATGTCAGTACCCCTCCCCCTGAACGGAAACCTCCAGGCAAGATCCTCCAGGCTTGTCCGGATGGTCCGGGTGGGAGTCTTGGATAAATGAAGTGTCCAGGATGAAGGAGCGGGGAACTCAGGGCCGTATCCTTTTCATCTAGTACCCGCTGTATGGTGAATGCCAGATGGTTCTCGGTGATTCGGCTGGGTGCAGGGGTTTCGGTCGGAGGACACAAGGGGCTGACGGAAAGTCGTTTTAACTGGGAAACGTGCATAGATATTCGTAGTTTAAGTCAGACCGCTGTGGGGTTGATGATACTTTAGACCTCAGTAGATCCCAAAAACTGAGGGGCGAGTTTCTTAGGCTCGTTTTTGAGAGGGATGTCTTTGGATGAAAGCCACACCATCTGCCCAGGTCGATACTCAGGCGCAGGTGTCCGGTGTCGGTCGGCAATCCTCCTATTGCGATCGGCTGATCTGAGCTGGGTCATGCGTGTGTCCTCCCAAAGCTTGCGGCACCGATCGATTTGGGCCTGAACAGACGGCACCGCGATCTCCACTTCTTGCGCGGGGAACAGCGGGGGTTTGGTACCCAAAGGAGCACTCGAAGGGAGACCTTCCGAGGGCAGCACTAACCAGAGAGTTGTGGGTGTACTCAACCCACGCGAGGTGATCACTCCAGATCGACTCCAAGTCCAGTTTAACCCGTTCCGTTTGACAGACAGACAGACAGACATACTTTATTGATCCCGAGGGGAAATTGGGTTTCGATACAACCGCACCAACCAAGAATAGCGAAGAAATATAACGATATAAAACCATAAATAATTAAATAATAATAAGTTAATCATGCCAAGTAGAAATAAGCCCAGGACCAGCCAATTGGCTCAGGGTGTCTGACACTCCGAGGGAGGAGTTGTAAAGTTCGATGGCCACAGGTAGGAATGACTTCCTATGACGCTCAGTGTTACATCTGGCTGAATGTACTCATGTGCCTAACCAGTACATTATGCTCTGGATGGGATACATTGTCCAAGATGGCATGCAAATTGGACAGCATCCTCTTTTCAGACAGCACCGTCAGAGAGTCCAGTTCCACCCCCACAACATCACTGGCCTGACGAATGAGTTTGTTGATTCCGTTCGCCTGTGGGTGGAAGCCGGATGAAAGGCTGACCGAGGGACCTAAGACTTGACAGAAGGCCTTCCGTACCTGCGAGATGAATTGGGGACCTCGATCGGTGACATTGTCCGCGGCGATTCCGTGAAGGCGGAAGACGTGACGGACGAGAAGGTCTGCGGTTTCCAGCGCAGAAGGGAGTTTAGGGAGGGCTACAAAATGCACGGCCTTGAAGAACCGGTCTACCACGGTGAGTACGGTGGTGTTTCTGTATGAAGGGGGTTGACCGGTGACGAAACCTAGGGCGATGTGCGACTAAGAAGGGGACGAAGTAATCCCGCAGATGGCCCATGGGAGGCTTTTCCACGGGCACAGACGGAACATGCAGAGACATAGGAACGGGTAACATTCCTGTGCATTTCCGAATTCGCCGACACAGCCAGATCTGTGCGCAATCCCAAATCCACGTGCACCGCCATATTCGACAACAGACCAATAAATCTGTGCACATTCAATATTCAGGAATATACCCCCAAATCTGCGCGCATCCCCAAACCGTCCGCACCCAAATCCCGCTGCTATCCCCATATGCACATTAGATGTACCCAAAGGAAGAATCATTTCAAACAGTTTGGAAAATGACCGCCTCGTCATTGAAAATCCGCACGCAGCCCAAGTCTTACCCGAGTGCAAATCTTGACACGCCGAGATAAACAAATCTGAATGTGAACCTAAACCCGTGTGCACCCCATGTCCAACAAGATCCCGAAATCTGCGCACATCACCAAATCCGTGTCCACCCCATGTTCAACAATACCCCTCAATCTGCGCACATCACCAAATCCGTGTCCACCCCATGTTCAACAACACCCCTCAATCTGCGCACATCACCAAATCCGTGTGCACACCATGTTCAACAGCACCCCTCAATCTGCGCACATCACCAAACCCTTGTGCACCCCATGTTCAACAACACCCCTCAATCTGCGCACATCACCAAATCCGTGTGTACCCCATGTTCAACAACACCCCTCAATCCGCGCACATCACCAAATCCGTGTGTACTCCATGTTCAATAACACCCCTCAATCTGCGCACTTCACCTAATCCGCATGCACCCCATGTTGAACAACACCCCTCAATCTGCGCACATCACCAAATCCGTGTCCACCACATATTCAACAACACCCCTCAATCTGCGCACATCACCAAATCCGTGTCCACCCCTTGTTCAACAACACCACCCAAACTGCGCACGTCACCAAATCCGTGTGCACCCCATGTTCAACAACACCCCTCAAACTGCGCACATCACCAAATCCGTGTGCACCCCATGTTCAGCAACACCCCCCAATCTGCGCACATCACCAAATCCGTGTGCACCCCATGTTCAACAACACCCCTCAATCTGCGCACATCACCAAATCCGTGTGCACACCATGTTCAACAACACCCCTCAATCTGCGCATATCACCAAATCCGTGTGTACCCCATGTTCAACAACACCCCTCAATCTGCGCACATCACCAAATCCGTGTCCACCCCATGTTCAACAACACCCGTCAATCTGCGCACATCACCAAATCCGTGTCCACCCCATGTTCAACAACACCCGTCAATCTGCGCACATCACCAAATCCGTGTCCACCCCATGTTCAACAACACCCCTCAATCCGCGCACATCACCAAATCCGTGTGCACACCATGTTCAACAGCACCCCTCAATCTGCGCACATCACCAAACCCTTGTGCACCCCATGTTCAACAACACCCCTCAATCTGCGCACATCACCAAATCCGTGTGTACCCCATGTTCAACAACACCCCTCAATCCGCGCACATCACCAAATCCGTGTGTACCCCATGTTCAATAACACCCCTCAATCTGCGCACTTCACCAAATCCGCATGCACCCCATGTTGAACAACACCCCTCAATCTGCGCACATCACCAAATCAGTGTCCACCACATATTCAACAACACCCCGCAATCTGCGCACATCACCAAATCCGTGTCCACCCCTTGTTCAACAACACCACCCAATCTGCGCACATCACCAAATCCGTGTGCACCCCATGTTCAACAACACCCCTCAAACTGCGCACATCACCAAATCCGTGTGCACCCCATGTTCAACAACACCCCTCAAACTGCGCACGTCACCAAATCCGTGTGCACCCCATGTTCAACAACGCCCCTCAAACTGAGCACATCAACAAATCCGTGTGCACCCCATGTTCAGCAACACCCCCCAATCTGCGCACATCACCAAATCCGTGTGCACCCCATGTTCAACAACACCCCTCAATCTGCGCACATCACCAAATCCGTGTGCACACCATGTTCAACAACACCCCTCAATCTGCGCATATCACCAAATCCGTGTGTACCCCATGTTCAACAACACCCCTCAATCTGCGCACATCACCAAATCCGTGTCCACCCCATGTTCAACAACACCCGTCAATCTGCGCACATCACCAAATCCGTGTCCACCCCATGTTCAACAACACCCGTCAATCTGCGCACATCACCAAATCCGTGTCCACCCCATGTTCAACAACACCCCTCAATCTGCGCACATCACCAAATCCGTGTGTACCCCATGTTCAATAACACCCCTCAATCTGCGCACATCACCAAATCCGCATGCACCCCATGTTGAACAACACCCCTCAATCTGCGCACATCACCAAATCCGTGTCCACCACATATTCAACAACACCCCTCAATCTGCGCACATCACCAAATCCGTGTCCACCCCTTGTTCAACAACACCACCCAATTTGCGCACATCACCAAATCCGTGTGCACCCCATGTTCAACAACACCCCGAAATCTGCGCACATCACCAAATCCGTGTGCACCCCATGTTCAACAACACCCCGAAATCTGCGCACATCACCAAATCCGTGTGCAACCCATGTTCAACAACACCCCTCAAACTGCGCACATCACCAAATCCGTGTGCACCCCATGTTCAACAACACCCCTCAATCTGCGGACATCACCAACTCCGTGTCCACCCCATGTTCAACAACACACCTCAATCTGCGGACATCACCAACTCCGTGTCCACCCCATGTTCAACAACAACCCTCAATCTGCGCACATCACCAAATCCGTGTGCACCCCATGTTCAACAACACCCCTCAAACTGCGCACATCACCAAATCCGTGTGCACCCCATGTTCAACAACACCCCTCAAACTGCGCACGTCACCAAATCCGTGTGCACCCCATGTTCAACAACACCCCTCAAACTGCGCACATCACCAAATCCGTGTGCACCCCATGTTCAGCAACACCCCCCAATCTGCGCACATCACCAAATCCGTGTGCACCCCATGTTCAACAACACCCCTCAATCTGCGCACATCACCAAATCCGTGTGCACACCATGTTCAACAACACCCCTCAATCTGCGCACATCACCAAATCCGTGTGCACCCCATGTTCAACAACACCCCTCAATCTGCGCACATCACCAAATCCGTGTGCACCCCATGTTCAACAACACCCCTCAATCTGCGCACATCACCAAATCCGTGTGCACACCATGTTCAACAACACCCCTCAATCTGCGCACATCACCAAATCCGTGTGCACCCCATGTTCAACAACACCCCTCAATCTGCGCACATCAACAAATCCGTGTGCACCCCATGTTCAACAACACCCCTCAATCTGCGCACATCACCAAATCCGTGTGCACCCCATGTTCAACAACACCCCTCAATCTGCGCAAATCACCAAATCCGTGTGCACCCCATGGTCAGCAACACCCCTCAATCTGCGCACATCACCAAATCCGTGTGCACCCCATGTTCAACAACACCCCTCAATCTGCGCACATCACCAAATCCGTGTGCACACCATGTTCAACAACACCCCTCAATCTGCGCACATCACCAAATCCGTGTGCACCCCATGTTCAAAAACACCCCTCAATCTGCGCACATCACCAAATCCGTGTGCACCCCATGTTCAACAACACCCCTCAATCTGCGCACATCACCAAATCCGTGTGCACACCATGTTCAACAACACCCCTCAATCTGCGCAGATCACCAAATCCGTGTGCACCCCATGTTCAACAACACCCCTCAATCTGTGCACATCACCAAATCCGTGTGCACCCCATGTTCAACAACACCCCTCAATCTGCGCACATCACCAAATCCGTGTGCACCCCATGTTCAACAACACCCCTCAATCTGCGCACATCACCAAATCCGTGTGCACCCCATGTTCAACAACACCCCTCAATCTGCGCACATCACCAAATCCGTGTGCACACCATGTTCAACAACACCCCTCAATCTGCGCACATCACCAAATCCGTGTGCACCCCATGTTCAACAACACCCCTCAATCTGCGCACATCACCAAATCCGTGTGCACCCCATGTTCAACAACACCCCTCAATCTGCGCACATCACCAAATCGGTGTGCACCCCATGTTCAACAACACCCCTCAATCTGCGCACATCACCAAATCCGTGTGCACCCCATGTTCAACAACACCCGTCAATCTGCGCACATCACCAAATCCGTGTGCACCCCATGTTCAGCAACACCCCTCAATCTGCGCACATCACCAAATCCGTGTGCACCCCATGTTCAACACCACCCCTCAATCTGCGCACATCACCAAATCCGTGTGCACCCCATGTTCAGCAACACCCCTCAATCTGCGCACATCACCAAATCCGTGTGCACCCCATGTTCAACAACACCCCTCAATCTGCGCACATCACCAAATCCGTGTGCACACCATGTTCAACAACACCCCTCAATCTGCGCACATCACCAAATCCGTGTGCACCCCATGTTCAACAACACCCCTCAAACTGCGCACGTCACCAAATCCGTGTGCACCCCATGTTCAACAACACGCCTCAAACTGCGCACATCACCAAATCCGTGTGCACCCCATGTTCAGCAACACCCCCCAATCTGCGCACATCACCAAATCCGTGTGCACCCCATGTTCAACAACACCCCTCAATCTGCGCACATCACCAAATCCGTGTGCACACCATGTTCAACAACACCCCTCAATCTGCGCACATCACCAAATCCGTGTGCACCCCATGTTCAACAACACCCCTCAATCTGCGCACATCACCAAATCCGTGTGCACCCCATGTTCAACAACACCCCTCAATCTGCGCACATCACCAAATCCGTGTGCACACCATGTTCAACAACACCCCTCAATCTGCGCACATCACCAAATCCGTGTGCACCCCATGTTCAACAACACCCCTCAATCTGCGCACATCAACAAATCCGTGTGCACCCCATGTTCAACAACACCCCTCAATCTGCGCACATCACCAAATCCGTGTGCACCCCATGTTCAACAACACCCCTCAATCTGCGCAAATCACCAAATCCGTGTGCACCCCATGGTCAGCAACACCCCTCAATCTGCGCACATCACCAAATCCGTGTGCACCCCATGTTCAACAACACCCCTCAATCTGCGCACATCACCAAATCCGTGTGCACACCATGTTCAACAACACCCCTCAATCTGCGCACATCACCAAATCCGTGTGCACCCCATGTTCAAAAACACCCCTCAATCTGCGCACATCACCAAATCCGTGTGCACCCCATGTTCAACAACACCCCTCAATCTGCGCACATCACCAAATCCGTGTGCACACCATGTTCAACAACACCCCTCAATCTGCGCAGATCACCAAATCCGTGTGCACCCCATGTTCAACAACACCCCTCAATCTGCGCACATCACCAAATCCGTGTGTACCCCATGTTCAACAACACCCCTCAATCCGCGCACATCACCAAATCCGTGTGTACTCCATGTTCAATAACACCCCTCAATCTGCGCACTTCACCTAATCCGCATGCACCCCATGTTGAACAACACCCCTCAATCTGCGCACATCACCAAATCCGTGTCCACCACATATTCAACAACACCCCTCAATCTGCGCACATCACCAAATCCGTGTCCACCCCTTGTTCAACAACACCACCCAAACTGCGCACGTCACCAAATCCGTGTGCACCCCATGTTCAACAACACCCCTCAAACTGCGCACATCACCAAATCCGTGTGCACCCCATGTTCAGCAACACCCCCCAATCTGCGCACATCACCAAATCCGTGTGCACCCCATGTTCAACAACACCCCTCAATCTGCGCACATCACCAAATCCGTGTGCACACCATGTTCAACAACACCCCTCAATCTGCGCATATCACCAAATCCGTGTGTACCCCATGTTCAACAACACCCCTCAATCTGCGCACATCACCAAATCCGTGTCCACCCCATGTTCAACAACACCCGTCAATCTGCGCACATCACCAAATCCGTGTCCACCCCATGTTCAACAACACCCGTCAATCTGCGCACATCACCAAATCCGTGTCCACCCCATGTTCAACAACACCCCTCAATCCGCGCACATCACCAAATCCGTGTGCACACCATGTTCAACAGCACCCCTCAATCTGCGCACATCACCAAACCCTTGTGCACCCCATGTTCAACAACACCCCTCAATCTGCGCACATCACCAAATCCGTGTGTACCCCATGTTCAACAACACCCCTCAATCCGCGCACATCACCAAATCCGTGTGTACCCCATGTTCAATAACACCCCTCAATCTGCGCACTTCACCAAATCCGCATGCACCCCATGTTGAACAACACCCCTCAATCTGCGCACATCACCAAATCAGTGTCCACCACATATTCAACAACACCCCGCAATCTGCGCACATCACCAAATCCGTGTCCACCCCTTGTTCAACAACACCACCCAATCTGCGCACATCACCAAATCCGTGTGCACCCCATGTTCAACAACACCCCTCAAACTGCGCACATCACCAAATCCGTGTGCACCCCATGTTCAACAACACCCCTCAAACTGCGCACGTCACCAAATCCGTGTGCACCCCATGTTCAACAACGCCCCTCAAACTGAGCACATCAACAAATCCGTGTGCACCCCATGTTCAGCAACACCCCCCAATCTGCGCACATCACCAAATCCGTGTGCACCCCATGTTCAACAACACCCCTCAATCTGCGCACATCACCAAATCCGTGTGCACACCATGTTCAACAACACCCCTCAATCTGCGCATATCACCAAATCCGTGTGTACCCCATGTTCAACAACACCCCTCAATCTGCGCACATCACCAAATCCGTGTCCACCCCATGTTCAACAACACCCGTCAATCTGCGCACATCACCAAATCCGTGTCCACCCCATGTTCAACAACACCCGTCAATCTGCGCACATCACCAAATCCGTGTCCACCCCATGTTCAACAACACCCCTCAATCTGCGCACATCACCAAATCCGTGTGTACCCCATGTTCAATAACACCCCTCAATCTGCGCACATCACCAAATCCGCATGCACCCCATGTTGAACAACACCCCTCAATCTGCGCACATCACCAAATCCGTGTCCACCACATATTCAACAACACCCCTCAATCTGCGCACATCACCAAATCCGTGTCCACCCCTTGTTCAACAACACCACCCAATTTGCGCACATCACCAAATCCGTGTGCACCCCATGTTCAACAACACCCCGAAATCTGCGCACATCACCAAATCCGTGTGCACCCCATGTTCAACAACACCCCGAAATCTGCGCACATCACCAAATCCGTGTGCAACCCATGTTCAACAACACCCCTCAAACTGCGCACATCACCAAATCCGTGTGCACCCCATGTTCAACAACACCCCTCAATCTGCGGACATCACCAACTCCGTGTCCACCCCATGTTCAACAACACACCTCAATCTGCGGACATCACCAACTCCGTGTCCACCCCATGTTCAACAACAACCCTCAATCTGCGCACATCACCAAATCCGTGTGCACCCCATGTTCAACAACACCCCTCAAACTGCGCACATCACCAAATCCGTGTGCACCCCATGTTCAACAACACCCCTCAAACTGCGCACGTCACCAAATCCGTGTGCACCCCATGTTCAACAACACCCCTCAAACTGCGCACATCACCAAATCCGTGTGCACCCCATGTTCAGCAACACCCCCCAATCTGCGCACATCACCAAATCCGTGTGCACCCCATGTTCAACAACACCCCTCAATCTGCGCACATCACCAAATCCGTGTGCACACCATGTTCAACAACACCCCTCAATCTGCGCACATCACCAAATCCGTGTGCACCCCATGTTCAACAACACCCCTCAATCTGCGCACATCACCAAATCCGTGTGCACCCCATGTTCAACAACACCCCTCAATCTGCGCACATCACCAAATCCGTGTGCACACCATGTTCAACAACACCCCTCAATCTGCGCACATCACCAAATCCGTGTGCACCCCATGTTCAACAACACCCCTCAATCTGCGCACATCAACAAATCCGTGTGCACCCCATGTTCAACAACACCCCTCAATCTGCGCACATCACCAAATCCGTGTGCACCCCATGTTCAACAACACCCCTCAATCTGCGCAAATCACCAAATCCGTGTGCACCCCATGGTCAGCAACACCCCTCAATCTGCGCACATCACCAAATCCGTGTGCACCCCATGTTCAACAACACCCCTCAATCTGCGCACATCACCAAATCCGTGTGCACACCATGTTCAACAACACCCCTCAATCTGCGCACATCACCAAATCCGTGTGCACCCCATGTTCAAAAACACCCCTCAATCTGCGCACATCACCAAATCCGTGTGCACCCCATGTTCAACAACACCCCTCAATCTGCGCACATCACCAAATCCGTGTGCACACCATGTTCAACAACACCCCTCAATCTGCGCAGATCACCAAATCCGTGTGCACCCCATGTTCAACAACACCCCTCAATCTGTGCACATCACCAAATCCGTGTGCACCCCATGTTCAACAACACCCCTCAATCTGCGCACATCACCAAATCCGTGTGCACCCCATGTTCAACAACACCCCTCAATCTGCGCACATCACCAAATCCGTGTGCACCCCATGTTCAACAACACCCCTCAATCTGCGCACATCACCAAATCCGTGTGCACACCATGTTCAACAACACCCCTCAATCTGCGCACATCACCAAATCCGTGTGCACCCCATGTTCAACAACACCCCTCAATCTGCGCACATCACCAAATCCGTGTGCACCCCATGTTCAACAACACCCCTCAATCTGCGCACATCACCAAATCGGTGTGCACCCCATGTTCAACAACACCCCTCAATCTGCGCACATCACCAAATCCGTGTGCACCCCATGTTCAACAACACCCGTCAATCTGCGCACATCACCAAATCCGTGTGCACCCCATGTTCAGCAACACCCCTCAATCTGCGCACATCACCAAATCCGTGTGCACCCCATGTTCAACACCACCCCTCAATCTGCGCACATCACCAAATCCGTGTGCACCCCATGTTCAGCAACACCCCTCAATCTGCGCACATCACCAAATCCGTGTGCACCCCATGTTCAACAACACCCCTCAATCTGCGCACATCACCAAATCCGTGTGCACACCATGTTCAACAACACCCCTCAATCTGCGCACATCACCAAATCCGTGTGCACCCCATGTTCAACAACACCCCTCAAACTGCGCACGTCACCAAATCCGTGTGCACCCCATGTTCAACAACACGCCTCAAACTGCGCACATCACCAAATCCGTGTGCACCCCATGTTCAGCAACACCCCCCAATCTGCGCACATCACCAAATCCGTGTGCACCCCATGTTCAACAACACCCCTCAATCTGCGCACATCACCAAATCCGTGTGCACACCATGTTCAACAACACCCCTCAATCTGCGCACATCACCAAATCCGTGTGCACCCCATGTTCAACAACACCCCTCAATCTGCGCACATCACCAAATCCGTGTGCACCCCATGTTCAACAACACCCCTCAATCTGCGCACATCACCAAATCCGTGTGCACACCATGTTCAACAACACCCCTCAATCTGCGCACATCACCAAATCCGTGTGCACCCCATGTTCAACAACACCCCTCAATCTGCGCACATCAACAAATCCGTGTGCACCCCATGTTCAACAACACCCCTCAATCTGCGCACATCACCAAATCCGTGTGCACCCCATGTTCAACAACACCCCTCAATCTGCGCAAATCACCAAATCCGTGTGCACCCCATGGTCAGCAACACCCCTCAATCTGCGCACATCACCAAATCCGTGTGCACCCCATGTTCAACAACACCCCTCAATCTGCGCACATCACCAAATCCGTGTGCACACCATGTTCAACAACACCCCTCAATCTGCGCACATCACCAAATCCGTGTGCACCCCATGTTCAAAAACACCCCTCAATCTGCGCACATCACCAAATCCGTGTGCACCCCATGTTCAACAACACCCCTCAATCTGCGCACATCACCAAATCCGTGTGCACACCATGTTCAACAACACCCCTCAATCTGCGCAGATCACCAAATCCGTGTGCACCCCATGTTCAACAACACCCCTCAATCTGCGCACATCACCAAATCCGTGTGCACCCCATGTTCAACAACACCCCTCAATCTGCGCACATCACCAAATCCGTGTGCACCCCATGTTCAACAACACCCCTCAATCTGCGCACATCACCAAATCCGTGTGCACCCCATGTTCAACAACACCCCTCAATCTGCGCACATCACCAAATCCGTGTGCACACCATGTTCAACAACACCCCTCAATCTGCGCACATCACCAAATCCGTGTGCACCCCATGTTCAACAACACCCCTCAATCTGCGCACATCACCAAATCCGTGTGCACCCCATGTTCAACAACACCCCTCAATCTGCGCACATCACCAAATCGGTGTGCACCCCATGTTCAACAACACCCCTCAATCTGCGCACATCACCAAATCCGTGTGCACCCCATGTTCAACAACACCCGTCAATCTGCGCACATCACCAAATCCGTGTGCACCCCATGTTCAGCAACACCCCTCAATCTGCGCACATCACCAAATCCGTGTGCGCCCCATGTTCAACACCACCCCTCAATCTGCGCACATCACCAAATCCGTGTGCACCCCATGTTCAGCAACACCCCTCAATCTGCGCACATCACCAAATCCGTGTGCACCCCATGTTCAACAACACCCCTCAATCTGCGCACATCACCAAATCCGTGTGCACACCATGTTCAACAACACCCCTCAATCTGCGCACATCACCAAATCCGTGTGCACCCCATGTTCAACAACACCCCTCAATCTGCGCACATCACCAAATCCGTTTGCACCCCATGTTCAGCAACACCCCTCAATCTGCGCACATCACCAAATCCGTGTGCACCCCATGTTCAACACCACCCCTCAATCTGCGCACATCACCAAATCCGTGTGCACCCCATGTTCAGCAACACCCCTCAATCTGCGCACATCACCAAATCCGTGTGCACCCCATGTTCAACAACACCCCTCAATCTGCGCACATCACCAAATCCGTGTCCACCCCATGTTCAACAACACCCGTCAATCTGCGCACATCACCAAATCCGTGTCCACCCCATGTTCAACAACACCCCTCAATCCGCGCACATCACCAAATCCGTGTGCACACCATGTTCAACAGCACCCCTCAATCTGCGCACATCACCAAACCCTTGTGCACCCCATGTTCAACAACACCCCTCAATCTGCGCACATCACCAAATCCGTGTGTACCCCATGTTCAACAACACCCCTCAATCCGCGCACATCACCAAATCCGTGTGTACCCCATGTTCAATAACACCCCTCAATCTGCGCACTTCACCAAATCCGCATGCACCCCATGTTGAACAACACCCCTCAATCTGCGCACATCACCAAATCAGTGTCCACCACATATTCAACAACACCCCTCAATCTGCGCACATCACCAAATCCGTGTCCACCCCTTGTTCAACAACACCACCCAATCTGCGCACATCACCAAATCCGTGTGCACCCCATGTTCAACAACACCCCTCAAACTGCGCACATCACCAAATCCGTGTGCACCCCATGTTCAACAACACCCCTCAAACTGCGCACGTCACCAAATCCGTGTGCACCCCATGTTCAACAACGCCCCTCAAACTGCGCACATCACCAAATCCGTGTGCACCCCATGTTCAGCAACACCCCCCAATCTGCGCACATCACCAAATCCGTGTCCACCCATGTTCAACAACAACCGTCAATCTGCGCACATCACCAAATCCGTGTCCACCCCATGTTCAACAACACCCCTCAATCCGCGCACATCACCAAATCCGTGTGTACCCCATGTTCAATAACACCCCTCAATCTGCGCACATCACCAAATCCGCATGCACCCCATGTTGAACAACACCCCTCAATCTGCGCACATCACCAAATCCGTGTCCACCACATATTCAACAACACCCCTCAATCTGCGCACATCACCAAATCCGTGTCCACCCCTTGTTCAACAACACCACCCAATTTGCGCACATCACCAAATCCGTGTGCACCCCATGTTCAACAACACCCCGAAATCTGCGCACATCGCCAAATCCGTGTGCACCCCATGTTCAACAACACCCCGAAATCTGCGCACATCACCAAATCCGTGTGCATCCCATGTTCAACAACACCCCTCAAACTGCGCACATCACCAAATCCGTGTGCACCCCATGTTCAACAACACCCCTCAATCTGCGGACATCACCAACTCCGTGTCCACCCCATGTTCAACAACACCCCTCAATCTGCGGACATCACCAACTCCGTGTCCACCCCATGTTCAACAACAACCCTCAATCTGCGCACATCACCAAATCCGTGTGCACCCCATGTTCAACAACACCCCTCAAACTGCGCACATCACCAAATCCGTGTGCACCCCATGTTCAACAACACCCCTCAAACTGCGCACGTCACCAAATCCGTGTGCACCCCATGTTCAACAACACCCCTCAAACTGCGCACATCACCAAATCCGTGTGCACCCCATGTTCAGCAACACCCCCCAATCTGCGCACATCACCAAATCCGTGTGCACCCCATGTTCAACAACACCCCTCAATCTGCGCACATCACCAAATCCGTGTGCACACCATGTTCAACAACACCCCTCAATCTGCGCACATCACCAAATCCGTGTGCACCCCATGTTCAACAACACCCCTCAATCTGCGCACATCACCAAATCCGTGTGCACCCCATGTTCAACAACACCCCTCAATCTGCGCACATCACCAAATCCGTGTGCACACCATGTTCAACAACACCCCTCAATCTGCGCACATCACCAAATCCGTGTGCACCCCATGTTCAACAACACCCCTCAATC